>NC_057799.1:145356029-145402234 GCF_018294505.1 Triticum aestivum | reverse complement strand
AGTGTGTATATGCAAGGGGGAGTGGATAGAGGCACCAGGAGAATATTTTGTGTGTGTGTGGTGTCTGTGTTGGTATGTGTGGGTGTGAGAAGATAACGAGACGTGGGGGCAGTGGGTGTGTGACCGCATGAGGTCTGGTGGGTCGAGGTGAGGCCCTTCGTTCGGTTCCATCCTGCACCACATTGGTCGGCCCGCGACGCATTTAGGGAGACCCATGGATGACTAGTCTTACAGGACAAAGATAGCATAATTGTGAAGGACTCTGTGTCGACTGACAAAGCCGGCTAGGATTTGTAACCCTAGGTTCTCGGACTAGGGTAACCCCTTTATCTCTGATATTACTATTCATCCAACCTAACTTTAAGGGGCATCCTACAGAATGCTCTGCTAGAATCATACTCGTTGATTAGGAAGAGAGGTGTGACACAATGCATGAGAGACAGGCCTAAAGATAATGTGCGTACATGAGACACGTAGGCAGGTCTATGTATATAGAAAGGCTCGATGGGGATTGTGCGTGTGTATGCTTGCAAGAGGAAGAGTGCTTGTGATAAAGGTTAGTGAAAACAATCGTAAATGGTTACGAGAGGGAGGGAGGGTTATATCGAGAGCATGTGTGCGAGAAAGACACCTCGAGAGAGAGTGTGTGAGCATGTGTGAGAGACCACCGATGGAGAGTGAAACTACACGTAAAAGACTGTTGTACACATTGATTAAAGATATAAATTGTATCCAAATATTAGGATGGGATCATGATATTTGCAATTCGCGTAAGGAACGGTCATTGATCCATCAAACATCTAGATTCTATCGAATTTGAGCATGTCTATGTTATTATTCGACACCATTGATCCACATAGTTAGTATTTTGAGATCCAGAAAATGCATCGCTTTAGCAATCGAATATAAACATGAGTATAGTTCATGTTGTGTGTGTAAAGCACATTATACATACAAAAGTTACACAATGAACATTATAAATAGCTACCTATGAACTAGTATACATTTGAATTCAACTTAAGGTGGTTTAAAAAAATCGATATCAACATGAAGTCCATTCAATTATTTGAATTTGATATAATGACATTTGTAAATCATACCTAAATTATGGGGGCACCAATCTTTGCTCTGATTTTTTACATAATAGCATATGTAGTCGTGTACAAAATATATTCAAATTTAGCTCCTCCATTCCAAAATAATCGTAGTTATAGGATTTTCAAGTGTCAAAAATTCAAAAAGAAGCGGATAATTTAATGAGGTTTTCAAACATACAAGGTCAAATTTAACGTTGTCTATTTAGGTAAATCTTCGAAGTTCAAGAGTACTCTAAACGTGAATGCTTGTGTTTCAAAATTTTGAACGAAGCGCCAAAAGAGCCTCTACTCACCCGAAACTGCGTGAGACCAATGTTTGGTAGTACAAGGAAATTACTTTTCTAATAACTCCGACCCGTGAAACCTACCGGCCCGACGTCCAAAGGTCTAAACCGGGGTAGGTTTGTAGCTTCATCTAGACGCCACGCAACCGCCTCCGAAAAACATTCATACACAATGGCCGGCTAAGCACACATGCGCGTGGCCGAAGTGGCTCGCGCCCACTATTTGGGACACCTGGGATTACCATCCTACCCCCGACCCGCAGTAGGTCCGAAATTTAAGAGGGGGGGAAAAGTTTGTACTTTCCCCAAATTTCAAACAAGCGCGTCCCATCTTCTGTTCAAAAAAGCCAAAAACAAGCGCGTCCCAGACCGAAACATGGTTCTCCCCCCTCCCCCCGCCCACCCGTCTGATTCCCCATTCGTACTCCGTGGGTGCAAAAACTACCTCTCCACCAGCCACGAAACCCCGGCGTCCTCCGTCCGCCACCCCATCCCACCCATCAACCGCTGCCCTCCTCCATCACGCCGGAGCCGAAACCCCGACATCGTCGTCCACCGCAACCTCAACCGCAATGCCCTCCACGGCTAGTAGTTGAAGCCGAGGCCGAGCCGTCCGTACCCGAGCCAGTTCAACCACGCCGTCCTGCGCCTCACCGCTGCCGCTCCAACTTCGCCACCCTCCACCGTACCGGAGCTGTTCCTGCTACGCCGTCCTTCGCCGCCACGGATCTGCTTCCCCTCCGCCGACATACGGCCACGGCAACACAGTCAACAATTTGGCCATGGTTCCAAGCCTGCACCCTCCTCCAGAACATCGGTTTCCCCGACAAAAAGAAGAAGATCGGCGCAACATGTGGAGGCGACCACACCGGCAACCTAAAATGGTACTCCTCTTCCCTTATTCGTGCAAATCTTACGTGTCTGCTTGCACGGTATTCATCCCAAAGAAGACACTAGTTGACCGCTTCTTCTTGATACTAGATGTTCCTAGTTAGTCGTGATGCACAAGGTTTCTCCTCATATACTATTTCACCTTAGCTAGAGGTTGGTCGCCCCCCCTAGATTTCAATTCCTGGTCAGTTGATTCCCAATTAACGGAAGCATTCCCCGGCGTAACAGGCGCAAGTCCGCCTATTACACCGGGCAAGCAGCGCCTCGGTGTTTATCTTAGGGGCGTGTGGGGCCTAGAGCTGCTGGCGCCCGATCTGGACGTCGGTCGGGATTAACGGGATGGCCTGGGGGCTGCCAAGCACGGCGGTGGTGTGAGGTCGAGGGGAGGATGGGGCGGCAGAGGCAGGGGTCTGGGCCGGTGGTCGCTGGCGGTTCGAGAAAGATCGTCAACAGTGACTGGCGGGAGGTAGACGAAGGCCATTTGCCCGTTCCTTATAGATCGGACGGTTTATAAAAAAATCGACCGACCTATTTATTTTCAGTCGACTGTTATCTTGATAGGACCACATGTGGTGGTGTGCTGGAGGAGTACCTGTGTCGGGTGGTAGGTGCGACATATGCCAACGGGTGGCTTATCATGGTGGGTGCCAGTAAGACGTCGCCGGTGCCTGGAAACTGGATGAGGCGAAGACATGCACGCCGACGAATCTTACCCAGGTTCGGGGCTCTCCGTGGAGATAACACCCCTAGTCCTGCTTCGCGGGGTCTCCGCATGATCACTAGATCAGAAAGAGTAACTACAAATGCTCCTAGAGCTGTTGGGTTCAAGGGAGAAGAAGAGCAAGGCTAGCTCTTGCTTCCCTCTCTCTATGGTGTGTGTGTAACTCTAAGAAGCCAACCCTTTGCATGGTTGCCCCGGGGGGTTTATAGGCCTACCCCCCGGGGGTACAATTGTAATCTGGCTGGGCGCGGGTCCCAGTCGTCAGTGTCTGTGCTCGCCGGCTTCTCCGCCGGCCGTTGGGGCCCGCCGACTGGTGGGCCCGGCCGGCTGCCGGCCTCTTGGTCGACAGGCCGGCCCCACTACCTAGGGGTCTTATCGGCGGCTGCTCACTGTAGCCTCATCCCTGATGACAAGGGCTTCGTCGAGGTAAGCGTGGCTACAGTGTGCCTCCTCGAGGGCTCTCACTGTAGCCTTACCTCGTCTTGTCTCCTTAATGTGGCACATGCTTCGAGGGAGGGGGGTAGCCGGCTTCTGGGGGCCGGCTACGCCCTTGGCCGACTGGGGGAGGCCGGGCCGCCTTCGCGCCTCTCTCTGGCTAAAGGGGCTCGCCGCCCGTGGGCTGTACTGACGTCTGTCGCGGATGACGTTGAGGCCAGCATGGCTACAGTGCCGAGCCGGACGGGAGATGTCTGACCCGTACGGCGTCCTGTGGCCATGCCTGCCTCGGGCTTCGGGGGTAGTGGGCCGCACTGTGGCCACACCCCGTCTTGTCACCATTATGTGGGTGTAGGTTTGGTGGGTGCAGCCTTGGCCGGTTTCTTGGAGTTGGCGCTCTTCATGGCCGGCTCTGGGGAGTCGGCATTCTCTACGGCCGGCTTCCTGGAGTCGGCCATCTCATAACTATCTTGGGAGAGGTTGCTGAAGTTGGGTCGCCTTCAGAGAGCCGGCCCCTGCGGTAGTCGGCCAGGGGAAGTTGGCCCAATGCTTCGAACGCTTGAAGGCTCAATCGGCCTGATAATTTTTGAAGAACCATGGGTAGTCGGTTAGGCTACCCGTGGCTATTTACTCCGACAGTAGTCCCCGAAGCTGATTGGGCTTCGAGGTTGGGTGGGAGTCGAGAAGCTCGATCAGCTTCCTATCTTGACGAGCCGGCAGCTGGGAGCCGACTTTGGTTGGGGGCGCCGTGTCGGCGAAATTTTTTTGGGAGTCGGAGGGCGGGAGCTGGCCAGCGCGCGCACCGGGCCACGGGCCGGCCACTTGCTGCCTGCGAACCACGTGGCAAAAAAAGCCTGCCATCCCACGCGTGCGACGGGACGTCACCGCAGGTCGAGGGCCCGCCACGCCCGGGCCCAGGCGTGGATTCTCTGCGGCCCGAAGCCCCCCGCACGTCTTCCTGCGGCGGTTTCGGCACGCTTTTACGGCAAAATAATCGCGAGGCGTGGGGGGAGTGGGTGCGGTTAATCCCACGTCTCACCCCACGCCCTGCCTCCCCGGCTTCACCTTGTGAAGCTATAAGTAGGGGGAGGGGGAGAGCGGCAGGCTCTCGCACACTCCTCCTCTTTCCACCATCTTCTTCCTCCTGCCCTTTCTTGCAACAGCGCCTCGCCGCCGCGCTGTTCCACCACTCGCTCCTCCACCGCCGCGCTCGTTCTCGCCAGCCCCACGCCACGATGCAGTACGGCGGGGATTGGGACGGCTCCAACGTCCATGAGGATCACGTCGAATTCCTCCGCAAGACGCGGCGGCTGCCCGGTGCGGACAATGTGGAGGTCCGTCTCACGCCGGCGAAGGAGATTACGCCAGAGCCGCAGGAAGGCGAGCGGGTAGTCTTCCGCTCGCATTTCTTGCGCGGCATCGGCCTGCCCGTGAGCGCCTTCTTCCGCTCTTGGCTCGAGTTCTACCAACTCCAGCCGCACCACCTCCCCCCGAACACGGTGGTGCTGTTGTCCGCCTTCGTCACCTTGTGCAAAGGCTACCTCGGCGTCCTCCCTACCCTCGAGCTCTGGGGTGAGTTCTTCCAGTCCAAGCTGGGCACGCGCATGCAAGGCGTGCCGGCTCAGAGTGGTGCCTTCATCACGATGCGGAGGGTGGCTGCCGACAACCCCTTCCCCGTCATCACGCTGATCCAGTCGGTGAAGCTATGGCAAAAGTCATACTTCTACGTGAGGAACGTCGCCCTGCAGGGCGACTACGTCAATCTGCCGGCTTACGTAGCCGGCCCACCGGCGGGCAGGCGGCCCCAGTTGTCCTACCGGGTCGTGACACTGACGCCGGCTGGAACCGCAGCCGTCGCCCGAGTGCGAGCGATGATCCAGTCGGAGGGCTTGTCGGGGCCCGATCTGCTGGCCGCCTTCGTCACGCGCCGGGTACTCCCGCTCCAGAGCCGCCCTCATCTAATCTGTCAGATGAGCGGCCAGCTCGATCCGAGCCGGATGTGTACCAAAGACATGCCGCACGACGAGGTGGCCTATATGGTGAACTACCTTGCGAACTGCAAACTCTCTGCAGAGTGGCAGTTCGGCAAGGAGCCATATTGCCGAGCCAATTCGCCGCCCACGGTATGTTCTCCTTGTCTCTTCTTCTTCTCTCAGTTTTATCGCTGAGTTCCTTTTGGCCGACTTTGACTAGTCGGCTTGCCTCGACAGAGCCCTCTTCTTCGGCCTGCAGGCGGGTCGGACGCGGAGCGCCGATTCGTCCCCGACCGGACGGAGCACGATCTGGAGGACCCCGACTTGGGGGCGGCTGCTATGGACGACACACCGAGGCGGGTGGTGGCCAAGCCGGCGGCGAAGCATGCGGCTCCAGGCTTGGACTCAGCTTCGACGACTGGCCGGACGACGATGAGGCTGGAGTCGTCCCACGCCGTCAGCCGGCGTCTGGCCACGGCGCGGGTTCCTCCGCTGCGCCGCCTGCTCGGGGCGGCGGGCAAAAGCGTCGTGCCGCGCAGGGTTTGTTCGGCAGTCGGCCGAAGAAGCCCCGAGGGGGGCAACGGCGACTAGGCGGGAGGAGGCGGCCGCGAAGGCGGCCCGCTTCCGCAAGGCGGTGAAGCAACCGCAGACGGTGTCGGCGTAAGTACATACTCCTTCGTGTACTCTTTTTTCTTTTCTCTGGTGGCTCCTGAATCCTTGTCTTTTCTCCAAACAACCAGAGCTCCATTGTCGCTCGAGCGGGCGGCTGCCGCCTCCGTCGTTGGGTCACCGGGAGGATCTGGGAGCACCACTCGCCGCGTGGACCACCGTGCCGATCTTCTGGCGGCGACGGAGCGGAACGCGCGGGAGGCGCGGGAGGAGCGGGAGGCGCGGGAGGCGGAGGCGTTGAGGGTGGCCGCCACCAAGGCGGCGCAGGAGGAGGAGGCGGTGAAGGCGCGCGCTGACGCTGCAGCCAAGGACCAAGCAGAGGCTGCGTCTGCGGCAATGGCGGAGGGGGCCTTGTTGGTCACCCCACTACGCGTCGCGGCGCCTGGGGCCCCGGAGCCCCCGCCAAAAGAAGCCGGCGGTGACCAGCCGGGGCTGGAGAGGGATGACGACGTCGCCATCCTGGAAAGGGCTGCGGTACCGACCCCGCCGACTGGGGCGGCTCAAGGTGGCCGGCCTGATCTGCCGCCTGCGCAGTCGGCGGGGGGCGAGCCGGCCGCGAGGACTGAGCTGGCGGTCCGGACGCCGCCGAGTCGGCGCGCGGGGAAGGCTGCGTCAGAGCCACAGAAAGCTGCGTCGGAGCCGTAGCCGGCCGCGGGCTCCAGCTCGTCGGCCCAGGATGTGGAGGTGGCCAGCGCTACCTCGGGGTGGACGCCGGGCGGAGGGACGGCCGTGATGAACGTGGCCGCCCAGGACGTTCGGACCCGACTCCAGGCCCAGGCTACGGCGCTGAGGCGATACACCGACGAATTCCTTGCGACGCGGCGGCCATCCGGGTTAGTCTTCTTATCTTGCTTCTTCTTGATCTTGGTTTCTTCCGTGGGGGCGCGTCAGCGCACCCACTGGGTGTAGTCCCCGAGTTTCGAGTCGGCTGCTGAGCAGGCGGCTTGGAACTTCTTAGTGGATTTAGCTTTGCTATTCTTGTTCGTACTTCGATCTTCTGCCTGTCTTGCAGGACTACCAAAATCTTCGCGCGGCTGCCTTCAACTCCCAGGCTCGGGAGCTGACCCAGAAAACCGCCGACCTAACTAAGAGCCGGGGTAAGTGCTTCGTCCTTTATCTCATGTGGGGGCGCGTCAGCGCACCCACTGGGTGTAGTCCCCGAGATTCGGGCCGACTGCTGAGCAGTCGGGTCGGATCTTCCTTGACGACTTCCTCTTATTGCTTCTTCCTTTTCTGTCATCCTTGCAGCGGCCAATGCCAGCCTGAGGGTGCAGCTGGGAGGTTCTCAGGCTGCCCTTCGTGCCAAGGAGGCCGAGTTTGCCGCCTTGGTGCAGGAACGTGACCGCCTGACCAAGAGGTTGGCCGACCAGGAAGAGAGCCACAAGGCGGCTCTGAAGGGGGTGCAGGACAGCGAAGCCGCCCTCCAGGCCGAGTACGAGACAGAGGCGCTAGCTGGGCCGAAGCAAAGCAGACTCTGATCAATGGCTACTTCTTCGTCCTTTCTTGCCGCCTGCCGCTTTTGGCTTGTTTTCTGACTTGGTGTTTTCTCTTCTTTCTCTTTCTTTCTTGCGCAGAGTACTTCCCTGGCTACTCTACCGCCGCCAACCAGATCATCGAGGCCCGCCGCGAGGCACGGAGGCAGGCTGGCGCTGAGATAGCGCCAAATGCTAGCCGTTCGCTGGAGGAGAAGCTCTTGGCGATCCAGGCCCGTCTCCAGCCGGCCCACTGACTGCTCCGCCGGCTTCAGCGTGCCGGAGCACAAGTATTGGCCGCCCTCTGGCCCGGTGAAGTGGTTCCCCGCACCCCCAGCCGGACTGCCGACTGGCTGGAGGTGGCAGTCGGCCGCTTTGAAGCATGGAAGGCTTCGGCGGCTCAGTCCGGCGCCAGGCAGGCGCTGGAGTTCGTCAAGGCCTGGTATCCCGGCCTGAGTCTGGATCAGCTAGCTACCTGGCGGCAGCAGGCCGACACGGAGCTGGAGCCGGCGTGGCCGGCTATCATCCGGCGGGCTTCGGCGATCGCCGACTACACCGACACCAGCGCCTTCGCCCCTGAGTTAGATGACAACGGTGTTGCCCAGCCGGAGGAGTGGTTCGGGCTGAACCCGGCAGACGGTGAAGACCCGGTGGAGGAGATCGACTCCAGCGACGAGGGCGAGGAGGAGGAGGAGGGTGAAGACGCCGGGCCGGATGGTGGAGCGGCCGGCCAGCCTCAGCCTGACCGGGCCTCCAGCACCATGTCACACGCGGGTGCGTCGCCTGCCACTGGTGGTGACCAAGCCGAGACCCGCCAGCCGGCCACTCCTTCAGCTGGCGACGCCATCTCCACCGACCAACCCGGCTCCCGCGCCGCGCCTTTAGTCTAGTCTGCGATCTTTTGTTTTCCTGTCTTGTCACTTTTGGAACAATATTCTGTTAAGTTTACACAATTCCACCCACTGGGGGTGTATTCGAACTATGTCGATTGCCAGCCTGTTGGGGACTTTTATATGTGTATATGACTATGCATGCGTTTGGCTTTTCCTCGTTCTTTGCTTTTCATCCTTCTGTTGTTTCCTTTGCCGCCTCCCCAGTCAGACAGTTGCTCTGCAATCTGTGGCTGGAGAAGTGCTTGGCCAATTGGGAGGGCAAGTACTCTAGCTTTGTTGGATTATAGCGAAGTGTTTGGGAAGCCGTCCAGCCGGCTGTTCTGACAGCCGGCAAGCGTGGTTGGAGGCCGTCTTTTTGCTATATAAGTTCGGTTGTCCTTAGCCGTTTTTCGTGTGGGCATCCTTTCTGCCTTGGCTCTTGTTAGTCAGATAGTCGGTTCTTCGAGCTACGACTTTCAACAAGAGAGGACTCGGGAGCCGGCACACTACTTGTCTGACTTCAGGTAGAACTTTTAATATAGCTCAAGGCGGCCAGTCCCTGGGCCGACTAGTCGAACCCGGTGTCAGACAAGAAATCAAATGTAATAATACATTCATGGATATGACACTTGTCACTCATAGATAAATAAGGGCAGTCCTCGAGTGCTCCTCGGCGGGCCTGCTGTTTCATACTTAACACAAAAGTGTAGCATGATACATACTGCTTTCAACTGTAAAATCTTCTCAGGAGGTTTGCGTTCCATGGTCGCTCCGACTCCCTGCCGGAGTCGTCCCTCTTGCGTGCTCTTGGTTTTTGTGCGTCGATCAAGTAGTAGGAGTCGTTGCCTAGTGCCTTGCTGATGACGTAGGGGCCTTCCCAAGGGGCCGAGAGCTTGTGCTGGCCGGCTGTTCGCTGGATCAGCCGAAGCACAAGGTCACCCTCTTGGAAGGATCTTGGCTTGACCTTGCGGTTGTGGTAGCGGCGCAACCCTTGCTGGTAGATGGCGGACCGGCTGAGTGCTAATAGCCGGCCTTCTTCTAGTAGGTCGACGCCGTCTCCTCTTGCTTCCTTGGCCTCCGCCTCCGTGTACATGGTGACCCGAGGCGAGTCGAACTCGATGTCGGTTGGGATGACAGCCTCGGCACCATACACAAGGAAAAACGGAGTGAAGTCGGTTGACTTGTTGGGGGTAGTACACAGACTCCAGAGGACAGCCGGCAGCTCATCGAGCCAGCGGCCGGCCGATCGCTCCAGCGGTACAATCAGTCGGGGCTTGATGCCGGAGAGGATGAGTCCATTTGCTCGCTCGACCTGGCCGTTTGACTGCGGGTGGGCAACGGACGCTAAGTCCAGTCGGATACCCCGCGTCGCGCAGAAACGTGCCAATGCTCCTTTGGCAAATTCGTGCCGTTGTCGGTGATGATGCTGTGCGGCACGCCGTACCGAGTAGTGATGTCGGTGATGAATGTTACGGCAGTCGGCCCGTTCAGCTTCTTGATTGGCTTCGCTTCGATCCACTTTGTGAACTTGTCCACAGCGACAAGGAGATGTGTCAAGCCGCCACGGGCTGTCTTGAAAGGGCCCACCATGTCCAGTCCCCAAACGGCAAAGGGCCAGGTGAGGGGAATGGTCTTGAGTGCAGAAGCCGGCAGGTGTTGCTTGGAACTGAAAACTTGGCATCCTCTGCAGCTCTTGACTATCTGTTTGACATCTTCCAAAGCAGTCAGCCAAAAGAAGCCGTGGCGGAAAGCTTTGGCCACAAGTGATCTTAAGGCTGCGTGGTGGCCGCATTCGCCTTGATGGATATCCTTGAGGATTGCCACTCCTTTTTCTGGCTCGACACAGCGCTGGAAGACTCCAGTGACGCTGCGCTTAACAAGCTCTCTGTTGATTATTGCATATGCTCTGGCTCGTCGTTGCACTAGTCTTGCTGAGATCTCATCAGCCGGCAGCTCTCTACTGACTAGGAATCTGAGGATGGGTTGGGCCCAAGATGGAGCTGTGACTTCTTCTTCTGTTAGGACGGCCACCATGACTTGGGTGGGTGGGTCGGGTGACCTGGAATTGGAGTCGGCCACCGCTTCTTGCGTTGCTGCAGTCCCCGGGCCGACTGCTGTAGTCCCCGGGCCGGGTGCGACTATGGCAGTCAGCGAGCCAGTTGTCGAAGTCCCCGTGCCACCTGCGGGGTTCCTCCAGTCGGATCCGGCTGCATCTGGCACAGGCGGTACGAAGATAGAGTCCGACTCTGGAGACGGCTTGATGGACGGCTTGAGGAGGCGCTGGAGGGAGACGCCGGTCGGTATGGCCTGTCGGGTGGAGCCGATCCGTGCTAGGGCGTCTGCTTGGTCGTTGTCGGCCCTTGGCACGTGAAGGAACTCGCACCCTTCAAAGTACCCACTGATCTGCTGGACGAGGAATCGATAGCTCGCCATGTTCACCAGACGACTACTGAACTACCAAGTCTGAGTCGCCGTAACACAGGATCCGGCGTATGCCGAGCTCTTTGGCTAGCCGGAGCCCATGTACGAGCGCCTCGTACTCGGCCACGTTGTTGGAGGCGGCGAAGTGGATTTGCAGCGTGTATCTGAGTTTGTCGCCTTTGGGAGAGGTGAGGACGATGCCGGCTCCCAAGCCGGTGCGCATCTTGGATCCGTCGAAGTGCATCCGCCAATGGGTAGAGTCGGGAGCCGGCGGTAGGTACTGGGTCTCGGCCCAGTCGACGAGGAAGTCGGCCAATGCTTGGGACTTGATGGCGGTGCGGGGTTGGTAGAAGATCGTGTATGGTGCCAATGCAATGGCCCATTTAGCCACCCGGCCGGATGCATCCCGGCTGCCTATGATCTCGGCGAGCGGGGCGGTGCATACGACTGTGATGGGATGCTCTTGGAAGTAGGGCTTCGGCTTCTTGGAGGCGAAGTACACCCCATAGCACATCTTCTGGTAGTGCGGGTAGTTTTGCTTTGAGCTGGATAGTACTTCGCTTAGGTAATACACCGGCCTCTCGACTAGCTAGGCCCGGCCTTCTTCCGGGCGCTGGACCACAACAACTATACTGACTACTCGGCTAGTCGCGGCAATGTAGAGTAGCATGGGCTCCTTCTCAGTCGGCGCTGCCAGGACAGGTGGAGTGGTCAGCATCTTCTTCAACTCATGGAAGGCTTGGTCGGCTTGGTCATTCCACTCGAAGTGAGTGGACTTCTTCATGAGTCGGTACAGGGGGAGAGCCTTCTCTCCTGGTCGGCTGATAAAGCGGTTTAGGGAGGCCAAGCACCCGGTGAACTTCTGCACATCTCGCAATTTGGTGGGAATCTCCATCCTCTCGATGGCCTTGATCTTCACAGGGTTGCACTCGATGCCGCGTTCGGAGACCAGGAAGCCTAGCAGCTGGCCGGCTGGTACTCCGAACACGCATTTCTCGGGGTTGAGCTTGATTTGGAATCGGCGCAAGTTGGCGAATGTTTCTTTGAGATCTTCCAGCAGGGTGCCGCGCTTCTCTGTCTTCACCACAATGTCGTCTACATAGACGTGGGCATTTCTGCCGAGTTGCTTGAGGAGGCATTTCTGCATGCAACGCTGAAAAGTGGCACCGGCATTCCTCAAGCCGAATGTCATAGTCAGGTAACAGAAAGCTCCAAATGGTGTGATGAAGGCAGTCTTCAGGCGGTCTGCTGGGTCCAACTTGATCTGATGGTACCCATAGTAGGCATCCAAAAAACTCAACAGCTCACATCCGGCTGTGGAGTCTATCACTTGGTCAATCCGTGGCAAAGCAAACGGATCCTTGGGGCAGGCCTTGTTGAGGCTGGTGTAGTCTATACACATGCACCACTTGTTGTTCTTCTTCAATACCAGAACTGGGTTGGCAAGACTCTCTGGAAAAAACACTTCCATGATAAAGCCAGCGGCGAGGAGCCGAGCTATCTCTTCTCCTACGATTCTTCGCTTCTCTTCTGACAGTCGGTGAAGGGGCTGTTTGACCGGCTTCGCGTCGGCTCAGACGTGCAATTTGTGCTCGGCGAAATCCTTCGGGACGCCCGGCATGTCCTTTGGGGACCATGCGAAGACATCTCAATTCTCACGGAGGAAGTCGACGAGCTCGCCTTCCTATTTACTGTCCAGGTTTGCCCCAATGACAGCAAACCTTTCCGGGTTCTCCGGTTCCAGGGGTATCTTCTTCGTCTCTTTGGCCGGCTGGAAGGAGCCCTGTGCATCACAATCTTTGGGGTTGGGGGACAGGGCCGGCTGCTTGCCAGCCATGGCCACAACTCGCTCCAGCATCTTCTTCTCTTCTGCCACTACGAGGGACTCGGCCAGCCGACTGCTGGCCATGGCGCACTCGATGGACTTCCTGTAGTCGCCGGCTACGGTGATGATCCCCTTCGAGCTCGGCATCTTCATCTTCAAGTAGGCGTAGTGGGGCACAACCATGAACTTGGCCAGAGCAGGTCGGCCAAGCAAAGCATGGTAGGGGCTCTCCAGATCCACTACCTCAAACCAGATCGCTTCTCGGTGAAAATGATCCTTGTCTCCGAAGAGAACATCCATCTTGATCTTGCCGATCGGGGAGCAAGACAAGCCGGGCACGATGCCATGGAACACGGTCCGGCTTGGCATGAGCTGCTTCACCTTGATGTTCAGCTTCTCCATGGTATCGCGGTACAGTATATTGATACTGCTTCCGCCATCTATCAAGACGGGGGAGAATCGGGCAGCTCGCCTCTCCGTCGCGAGGGTGACATCCAAGACCAGTGCATAGGAGCCAGGGGATGGCATCACCTCTGGGTGGTCGGCCTGGCTCCAGTTGATTGGCTTCTCTGACCAGTGCATGAACTCGGGGGCGCTAGAGGCGACTACGTTGACCTCTTGATGCTGACGGCGCTGACTGCGCTTGTCTTCGGCTTGGCTGGTGAAGACGACGTAGGCGGCGTGCTCTTCAGGGAACTCATCTTGAATGGCTCCGAGTGCCGGCCAAGCCGCCGGCTGCTGGGGGGCTGGAGGCGGCGGGCCGGGAGGCGGAGGCGGCACCAACCCTTCGCCCTTGGAGATTTGCGTGAGCCAGTGGCATTTTCAGGCCGTGTGGTTGGACGGCTTCGCGCCGCTGTGGAACTTGCAGGGGGCGTCGAGAGTCTGCTCGTAAGAGAAAGCCGGCTGCCAAGCCAGCCTGCCACCCTTCTTCTTGGGAGCGGGCCGCTCTTCGGGCTGCTCATCTTCAACTGTGGCCACCTGCCGACTGGTGGAAGGCAGCATGGGGGCCTTGCGCTTGTGATCGTTCTGGTAGGGGCGCCGATTGGAGTTGCCAGCCGGTGTCTTTGGAGCCGGAACGAGCACCTTCCCAGAGGAGTCCACTCGGAGCTCGGTCTTCATCGAGGAGTCGGCCGTGGCGTACTTGTCCGCGATGATCAGCAGTTCGTCGAGGGTAGCCGGCTCATCGCAGAGGAGTCGGTGCTTGAGGAGGGTGCCCTCTCGGCACCCCGCGGTGAAGTACTCGATGGCCTGAACCTCGTGCACCCCCTCGCAGGAGTTGCGGAGCTCGGGCCACCGCGTGAGGTAGTCGCGGGTCGACTCGTTGGGCCCTTGGACGCATAGGGAGAGCTGGCGAGGCTTGGGAGGCCGCTTGTACGTGCTGGTGAAGTTGCGGACGAAGACTTCCGTGAAGTCCAGCCAGCTGTTGATGCTGGAGGGCTTGAGGCTGTTGAGCCAGGTGCGCGCCGTGCCTTGCAGCATGAGGGGGACGTACTTCACGGCCACGCGCCGATTGTCGTTGGCTATGCTGACAGCAGTGGAGTAGTCGATGAGCCAATCTTCCGGCTTCACAGAGCCGTTGTACTTGGGCGTGTCTCTAGGGAGCGAGAACCCTTTGGGGAAGGGCTTGTCGCGGATGCGGGGGCCAAAGCATGGCGGGTCGACATCGTCTTCTTCTTCTAGCGCCAGGGATCGAGCAAGGCGGTCGATCCGGTGGCGGGCGTCATTCTCGCCGACTCCTTCTCGGCGGCCTAGTCGGTCACCAAGAGTCGGGTGCGTGACAGGCGGCGGGGTGAGACGTCTCTCCCTTCGAGGCGGGGGTGGAGGCGGATTTCCTTGGCGCTCCACCGCTCGAGGGCGGCCTTCCGCGTCGCGCTCGATGGTGATACGAGTCCGGCTGCGGCTAGCAGCCGGCTCCTTGTCTTTCCTCTGGCGGGCGCCGCTCGCAGTCGGCGAGCGGGACGTCGCGGCGTGCTCCCGGCGCGGGGGATGACTATCGGCGCGGGCGCCGGCTTCGTGCCGTTCTGCAGCCGCGTCGATCAGCTGCTGGATCCGCCTTGTCATGTAGGGGAGCTCGTCGGCTCGCAGCCCATTTAGCTCCTCAGCGGCCGCCTGAGCGGCTCGCAGATTCTCGAGCGGGGTGGCGTAGACGGGGCGATCTGCCCCCAGCATGATGGCGATAGCCGCGCCGCGCTTCTGGACGAAGCCGGCTCGGCTAGGCGGCGGCGTACCGAAGGCGGCGCGGTCGACTTCGCGCTGGTGGGCCTCGGTGAGGCGTCTGATGGAGGCTATCTTCTGGCCTTCCGCGACGAGGGCGAGGCGGCGTGCCTCCAGGGTCTCGGCGTCGGCGTCGGCCGGGATCGGGACGGATAGGTCGTGCATCGCCGCTTGCAGGGCGTCGTGGGCGTTCTCGCCTGAGTTGGCGACGTGGCTGATGACCAACACTTCGGTGACAGCGCTGCTGCCACTGTCAGCTCGAGGGAGAGGATCGTCGAAGACCACCACATCGGAGGGGTAGGCGTCGAGCGATGCCGTGTCGGAGTCGACGAGCATCGGGTCGGTGGAGCCGACCGACTCCACATCTGCAACAGGCTCGCTAGAGACGTGAAGCTGGTCGAGGAGGCTAACGAGGCGGCTCTCAGGGTAGTCCGTGCCCGCGTCGGACGCAGGCTCGTCGGAGATGCGAGTCTCGCCGAGAAGATCGGCGAGGCAGCTTGCCGCGCAGGCGTCGTCGACGCCTTGCAGCGCGTCGAGGCAAACGCCATCGGGCGCAGCAGGCTGGCTGCGCTCGCGGGGGAGGAAGAGGGTTCCCGTCCAGAATAGGTCTCCGGACGACGGTGCACCTGGCCCCACGGTGGGCGCCAAATGTCGGGTGGTAGGTGCGACATATGCCAACGGGTGGCTTATCATGGTGGGTGCCAGTAAGACGTCGCCGGTGCCTGGAAACTGGATGAGGCGAAGACATGCACGCCGACGAATCTTACCCAGGTTCGGGGCTCTCCGTGGAGGTAACACCCCTAGCCCTGCTCTGCGGGGTCTCCGCATGATCACTAGATCAGAAAGAGTAACTACAAATGCTCCTAGAGCTGTTGGGTTCAAGGGAGAAGAAGAGCAAGGCTAGCTCTTGCTTCCCTCTCTCTATGGTGTGTGTGTAACTCTAAGAAGCCAACCCTTTGCATGGTTGCCCCGGGGGGTTTATAGGCCTACCCCCCGGGGGTACAATTGTAATTTGGCTGGGCGCGGGTCCCAGTCGTCAGTGTCTGTGCTCGCCGGCTTCTCCGCCGGCCGTTGGGGCCCGCCGACTGGTGGGTCCCGCCGGCTGCCGGCCTCTTGGTCGATAGGCCGGCCCCACTGCCTAGGGGTCTTGTCGGCGGCTGCTCACTGTAGCCTCATCCCTGATGACGAGGGCTTCGTCGAGGTAAGCGTGGCTATAATGTGCCGCCTCGAGGGCTCTCACTGTAGCCTTACCTCGTCTTGTCTCCTTAATGTGGCACATGCTTCGAGGGAGGGGGTAGCCGGCTTCTGGGGGCCGGCTACGCCCTTGGCCGACTGGGGGAGGCCGGGCCGCCTTCGCGCCTCTCTCTGGCTAAAGGGGCCCGCCGCCCGTGGGCCGTACTGACGTCTGTCGCGGATGACGTTGAGGCCAGCATGGCTACAGTGCCGAGCCGGATGGGAGATGGCTGACCCGTACGGCGTCCTGTGGCCATGCCTGCCTCGGGCTTCGGGGGTAGTGGGCCGCACTGTGGCCACGCCCCGTCTTGTCACCGTTATGTGGGTGTAGTTTTGGTGGGTGCAGCCTTGGCCGGCTTCTTGGAGTCGGCGCTCTTCATCGCCGGCTCTGGGGAGTCGGCATTCTCTACGGCCGGCTTCCTGGAGTCGGCCATCTCATAACTATCTTGGGAGAGGTTGCTAAAGCTGGGTCGCCTTCGGAGAGCCGGCCCCTGCGGTAGTCGGCCAGGGGAAGTCGGCCCAATGCTTCGAACGCTTGAAGGCTCAATCGGCCTGATAATTTTTGAAGAACCATGGGTAGTCGGTTAGGCTACCCGTGGCTATTTACTCCGACAACCTGCATTTCCTGTGCTCATATATTACAAAATCATACGGAGTAGAATCTAATTTTGTTTGCCATGCAATGTTGTAGAGCTATCATATGTCTCCTATCATTTATTTTTCAGCCACCTACTATCTGCTACTTTTACAGTGCACTAGTTCTACACGCACTTCACCCATACTCTCTCTATTGTGTTTTTATGCAAGGGTATTTCAGACCCTGCCTTGACAGAAGCAGAAAAGAATAGAGAGAAGTCGCTCCAGCATGGTACGCGGCTAGGCCATACACGTTTCACAGCTTTAAAGGGTGTAGTGTCAGCAGATGGAGACGGGGAACATAGCTCTGGAGTTGATGATCTCGCTCGCCGTGAACCACCATCCCAGGTGCTTGCTTTAACTTCACGGTGTCATATGTGGTTGCATGTTGCATATGGTGTCTAGCTTGTATTCGAAAGGCCGAAGTCGGTCTTTATCAAGATAAGGAAAGATATTTTTTACATGAACCACCATCGCGGGAGCACCAGAAGACAAATAGCTAGTCAGGGCACTGGCCGAGCCAGTGACAAGCCCAGCACAGACATGCATCACCTGGAAGCCAACTAAAAAGCCACGATGGTGGCAAAGTAGCCCGCCTCCCACCAGGCTCTCAGTTCCTAGATGATCATGCTCACCACTCCAGCCAGATGTCTAGCTTGTATTGCTTCCAATTTCGTTAAATTGCATCTGCTTAGCTTACACAGTATACCATTGAATATGACACGCCTTCTTGTTTTTGGTACATACTAGTACATCTGTCTATTAACCATGTTCTTACATCAAAGTAATGTTCTTGTGTATCGCTCATCAATCACTTATGATGAGGTAGTCAGGCCAGTGGACTACTGTGATAAAAGATCCTCATTTAAAGAATGCAGCGTCAGCCTCCCGACATGATTCTCAAGAAACAGCGAGGCTAGATGAAGATAGTGAACGTAGCTCTGTAGTTGATTACCGCATTTCCCCCACACTAGCATCGCAGGTGCTTGCTCTAACTTGGCAGCGTGATATGTGGTTGCATGTTGCATATGGTGTCTAAATTGTAATTCTCCCAATCTGGTTAAACTGCATGTGCTATTCTGCTGAGCTTATACATTATACCTATTAATGTGACATGCCTTCCTGTATTTAGTACATAGTACATCTGTCTATTAAGCATGTCCTTACATAAAACTATTGTTTTTTTTGTATCCCGCATCAATCAATATGACGAGACACCTTTAGTATATGCAGTGCGATATTAGTTGCATCTTTCATATGATTTATAGCATGCGCTGCTTCTAATTTGTTGAAATTCTATTTATGATGGGACGCTTTTAACTTGCCAGAGTCATATTGGTTGCATCTTTCATGTGGTGTCTAGCTTGCATTGCTTCTTATTGGTTGGAATGGTTTCTGCTTAGTTTACACTAACAGTTGTCAACATGCCATGTCGTCCTGTTTTTCGTACATATTCCATCCTGGTATCATCTGTTTGCCTTACATCAAAGTAGTGATTGTCAGTATCATGCATGAATGAGTTCTGAAGAGAGAATTTTATTGCTTTTTCTTGTAGGTTTTACTTGACAATTCAAAATCAATAAAGCGGAAGGAAGTTAGCAAGGCAGCGGATAAAGGTGCTCCTTCCAAACGGAGGGCCTCTACAGTTTCTACTCCTCCATCCCCCCAAGATGATTTCCAAGACAACACATGCATAGACACTCAAGGTAGTTGTGTTTATGATGAGCACGTCTCCCCTAGTGCACCATCACCGGTGCTCCCTCTAACTTGGCATTGTTATATGTGGTTGCATGTTATGTGTGATGTCTAGCTTGTATTGCTTCTAATTTTGTTGAATTCCATCTGCTTACTTTACACATTATACTTGAATAAGACACGTGTTCCTGTTTCTAGAACATACAATATATGTCTATCACACCATGTTCTTACATCAAATTACTACTGTTGTGTAACCTGCAACAATCACTTATCATAAGACACGTTTGACTTCGGAGTGTGATATAGGTTACATCTCGCATTCTTTTCTAGCTTGTACTACTAATTTGTTGAAATGGCACTTATGACGAGACAGTTTTAACTTGGTAGAGTGATATTCGTTGCATCTTTCATATGGTGTCTAGCTTTCATTGCTTCTAATTTGTTGAAATGCCTTCTCCTTAGTTTACACATCATAAGCTGTGAATATGCAATGCTGTGAATATGCAATGGCACTAATGACGAGAGACCTTTAACTTGATAGTGTGATGTTGTTTGCATCTTCCATATGATTTATTTCTTGTATTGCTTCACATTTGTTTAAATGGCATTTATGATGAGACACTGTTAACTTGGCAGAGCGATATTTGTAGCATCTTTCATATGGTGTCTACCTTCCATTGCATTGCTTCTAATTTAGTGAAATTTCTTTTGCTTAGTTTACACAGCATAGTTCTGGTTATCTCATGCCGTCCTGTTTTTCTTACATATTACATCCTCCTATGATGTGGTTGTCTAACATCAAAGTTTAGTTCGTCTGTATCACGCATCAATTTGTTCTGAAGAACTAAACTGTTACTCGTTTTTCTTGTCGGCTTGACTTAACATGGCATAGAGAAAGAGGAAGCAAGACAGAACGACAGGGAAAGGGAAGCGGAAGAATCCTGCAGATTCTGCTGGTACTCATGGTGTAATAGAAGGTCAAAGTCCAGCAGAAAATTGTACCGACAGGGTATCCCGTGCTACACGAGCTGCAGAACAAGCCAAACAGAAACAAATAGCTGCCACCAAACAAGTAGAGACAACCCTAGTTGTTGCAACACCTTCCACAGTACCACCAGCTGCACGATTTACTCGTTGGTCAACTCAGCTAGCAGCATGTTCCCAAGCTCCCTTGCCACCTGACACTACTTCCGAAGCACTCTTGACACAAGATGAGTTGGCAAGATCAGATGAACTTTGTGAGCTTCAACAGCAAGAAGGTAGTTGCTGGAGTCAAGTTACAGTTGCATGCTTCTTCATATGTAGTCTCACAGTTTGATGTACACTATCACTTCCTACGTTTGTTGTTGGACTAGCACCTAGGCGCAAGAAGAAACAAACATCAGGGATAATGCTCGATAGGTTAACAAAATCTAGAGGAGGAAGAATGGAGATCCATTTTGAGGCAGGTTTAAAAAGGCCACGTGATGCTACAGAGTCAGCCAAGTTAGTATCAGAGGCAGCGGTTGCTGTTAGGTGTCATGTACGTATCCTCCCAACATGGATTCAGTATAGGAATGACAAAGACGAAACCCAGTTCAACACCTTCCTCGACCATTTATCTGTAAGTATGGTTATGTATGGAAACTAGTAATATCTGAAGGAAATATGCCCTAGAGGCAATAATATAGTTATTATTTATTTCCTTATATCATGATAAATGTTTATTATTCATGCTAGAATTGTATTAACCGGAAACATAATACATGTGTGAATACATAGACAAATAGAGTGTCACTAGTATGCCTCTACTTGACTAGCTCGTTGATCAAAGATGGTTATGTTTCCTAGCCATAGACATGAGTCGTCATTTGATTAATGGGATCACATCATTAGGAGAATGATGTGATTGACTTGACCCATTCCGTTAGCTTAGCACTCGATCGTTTAGTATGTTGCTATTGCTTTCTTCATGACTTATATATGTTCCTATGACTATGAGATTATCCAACTCCCGTTTACCGGAGAAACACTTTGTGTGCTACCAAACATCACAACGTAACTGGGTGATTATAAAGGTGCTCTACAGGTGTCTCCAAAGGTACTTGTTGGGTTGGCATATTTCGAGATTAGGATTTGTCACTCCGATTGTCGGAGAGGTATCTCTGGGCCCACTCAGTAATACACATCACTATAAGCCTTGCAAGCATTGTGACTAATGAGTTAGTTGCGGGATGATGTATTACGGAACGAGTAAAGAGACTTGCCGGTAACGAGATTGAACTAGGTATCGAGATACCGACGATCGAATCTCGGGCAAGTAACATACCGAGGACAAAGGGAACAACGTATGTTGTTATGCGGTCTGACCGATAAAGATCTTCGTAGAATATGTGGGAACCAATATGAGCATCCAGGTTCCGCTATTGGTTATTGACCGGAGAGGTGTCTCGGTCATGTCTACATAGTTCTCGAACCCGTAGGGTCCGCACGCTTAACGTTACGATGACAGTTATATTATGAGTTTATATGTTTTGATGTACCAAAGGTTGTTCGGAGTCCCGGATGTGATCACGGACATGACGAGGAGTCTCGAAATGGTCGAGACATAAAGATTGATATATTGGAAGCCTATGTTTGGACATCGGAAGTGTTCCGGGTGAAATCAGGATTTTTCCAGAGTACGGGGAGGTTACCGGAACCCCCCGGTAACTTAATGGGCCTTAGTGGGCCTAGGTGGAAGAGAGGAGAGGAGGCCAGGGCAGGGCCGCACGCCCCTCCCCCCCAGTCCGAATAGGACAAGGAGAAGGGGGCGGCGCCCCCCCTTTCCTTCCTCCCCTCCACCTCTTTCCCCTCTCTCTCTTAGTCCAACATCGAAAAGGGGGGAGTCCTACTCCCGGTAGGAGTAGGACTCCTCCTGGCGCGCCTCTCCCCTTGGCCGGCCGAACCCCCCTTGCTGCTTTATATACGAGGGCAAGGGGCACCTCTAGACACACAATTGATCATTGATCTCTTAGCCATGTGCGGTGCCCCCCTCCACCATATTACACCTCGATAATATCGTAGCGGTGCTTAGGCAAAGCCCTGCGTCGGTAGAACATCATCATTGTCACCACGCCGTCGTGCTGAAGAAACTCTCCCTCAACACTCGGCTGGATCGGAGTTCGAGGGACGTCATCGAGCTGAACGTGTGATGAACTCAGAGGTGCCGTGCGTTTGGTACTTGATCGGTCGGATCGTGAAGACGTACGACTACATCAACCGCGTTGTGTTAACGCTTCCGCTTTCGGTCTACGAGGGTACGTGGACAACACTCTCCCCTCTCGTTGCTATGCATCACCATGATCTTGCGTGTGCGTAGAATTTTTTTGAAATTACTACGTTCCCCAACAGTGGCATCCGAGCCTGGTTTTATGCGTTGATGTTATATGCACGAGTAGAACACAAGTGAGTTGTGGGCGATATAAGTCATACTGCTTACCAGCATGTCATATTTTGGTTCAGCGGTATTGTGAGATGAAGCGGCCCGGACCGACATTACGAGTACGCTTACGCGAGACTGGTTTCACCGTTGCGAGCACTCGTTGCTTAAAGGTGACTGGCGGGTGTCTGTGTCTCTCACTTTAGTTGAACCGAGTGTGGCTACGCCCGGTCCTTGTGAAGGTTAAAACAGCACCAACTTGACAAACTATCGTTGTGGTTTTGACGCGTAGGTAAGAACGGTTCTTGCTAAGCCCGTAGCAGCCACGTAAAACTTGCAAACAACAAAGTAGAGGACGTCTAACTTGTTTTTGCAGGGCATGTTGTGATGTGATATGGTCCAGACATGCTATATTTTATTGTATGAGATGATCATGTTTTGTAACCGAGTTATCGGCAACTCGCAGGAGCCATATGGTTGTCTCTTTATTGTATGCAATGCAATCGCCATGTAATTGTTTTACTTTATCACTAAGCGGTAGCAATAGTCGTAAAAGCAATAGTTGGCGAGACGACAACGATGCTACGATGGAGATCAAGGTGTCGCGCCGGTGACGATGGTGATCATGACGGTGCTTCGGAGATGGAGATCACAAGCACAAGATGATGATGGCCATATCATATCACTTATATTCATTGCATGTGATGTTTATCTTTTATGCATCTTATCTTGCTTTGATTGACGGTAGCATTATAAGATGATCTCTCACTAAAATTTCAAGATAAAAGTGTTCTCCCTGAGTATGCACCGTTCCCAAAGTTCATCGTGCCCAGACACCACGTGATGATCGGGTGTGATAAGCTCGACGTCCATCTACAACGGGTGCAAGCTAGTTTTGCACACGCAGAATACTCAGGTTAAACTTGACGAGCCTAGCATATGCAGATATGGCCTCGGAACACTGAGACCGAACGGTCGAGCGTGAATCATATAGTAGATATGATCAACATAGTGATGTTCACCATTGAAAACTACTCCATTTCACGTGATGATCGGTTATGGTTTAGTGGATTTGGATCACGTAATCACTTAGATGATTAGAGGGATGTCTATCTAAGTGGGTGTTCTTAAGTAATATGATTAATAGAACTTAAATTTATCATGAACTTAGTACCTGATAGTATCTTGCTTGTCTATGTTAATTGTAGATAGATGGCCCATGCTGTTGTTCCGTTGAATTTTAATGCGTTCCTTGAGAAAGCGAAGTTGAAAGATGATGGTAGCAATTACACGGACTGGGTCCGTAACTTGAGGAGTATCCTCATTGCTCCACAGAAGAATTACGTCCTGGAAGCACCGCTGGGTGCCAGGCCTGCTGCAAGAGCAACACCAGTAGTTATGAACGTCTGACAAAGCAAAGCTGATGACTACTCGATAGTTCAGTGTGCCATGCTTTACGGCTTAGAACCGGGTCTTCAACGACGTTTTGAACGTCATGGAGCATATGATATGTTCCAGGAGTTGAAGTTAATATTTCAAGCAAATGCCCGGATTGAGAGATATGAAGTCTCCAATAGGTTCTACAGCTGCAAGATGGAAGAGAATAGTTCTGTCAGTGAGCATATACTCGAAATGTCTGGGTATAATAATCACTTGATTCAACTGGGAGTTAATCTTCCGGATGATAGCGTCATTGACAGAATTCTTCAATCACTGCCACCAAGCTACAAGAGCTTCGTGATGAACTATAACATGCAAGGGATGAATAAGACAATTCCCGAGCTCTTCGCAATGCTAAAGGCAGCGGAGGTAGAAATCAAAAAGGAGCATCAAGTGTTGATGGTCAATAAGACCACTAGTTTCAAGAAAAAGGGCAAAGGGAAGAAGAAGGGGAACTTCAAGAAGAGCAGCAAGCAAGTTGCTGTTCAGGAGAAGAAACCCAAATCTGGACCTAAGCCTGAGACTGAGTGCTTCTACTGCAAGCGGACTGGTCACTGGAAGCGGAACTGCCCCAAGTATTTGGCGGATAAGAAGGATGGCAAGGTGAACAAAGGTATATGTGATATACATGTTATTGATGTGTACCTTACCAGAGCTCGCAGTAGCACCTGGGTATTTGATACTGGTTCTGCTGCTAATATTTGCAACTCGAAACAGGGACTACGGATTAAGCGAACACTGGCCAAGGACGAGGTGACGATGCGCGTGGGAAACGGTTCCAAACTCGATGTGATCGCCGTCGGCACGCTACCTCTACATCTACCTTCAGGATTAGTATTAGACCTAAATAATTGTTATTTGGTGCCAGTGTTGAGCATGAACATTATATCTGGATCTTGTTTGATGTGAGATGGTTATTCATTTAAATCAGAGAATAATGGTTGTTCTATTTATATGAGTAATATCTTTTATGGTCATGCACCCTTGAAGAATGGTCTATTTTTAATGAATCTCGGTAGTAGTGACACACATATTCATAATGTTGAAGCCAAAAGATGCAGAGTTGATAATGATAGTGCAACTTATTTGTGGCACTGCCGTTTAGGTCATATCGGAGTAAAGCGCATGAAGAAACTCCATAATGATGGACTTTTCGAATCACTTGATTATGAATCACTTGGTACTTGCGAACCGTGTCTCATGGGCAAGATGACTAAAACACCATTCTCTAGAACTATGGAGAGAGCAACTGATTTGTTGGAAATCATACATACAGATGTATGTGGTCCGATGAATATTGAGGCTCGTGGCGGATATCGTTATTTTCTCACCTTCACAGATGATTTGAGCAGATATGGGTATATCTACTTAATGAAACATAAGTCTGAAACATTTGAAAAGTTCAAAGAATTTCAGAGCGAAGTTGAAAATCATCGTAACAAGAAAATAAAGTTTCTACGATCAGATCATGGAGGAGAATATTTGAGTTACGAGTTTGGCCTACATTTGAAACAATGCGGAATAGTTTCGCAACTCATGCCACCCGGAACACCACAGCGTAATGGTGTGTCCGAACGTCGTAATCGTACTTTACTAGATATGGTGCGATCTATGATGTCTCTTATAGATTTACCGCTATCGTTTTGTGGTTATGCTTTAGAGACGGCTGCATTCACTCTAAATAGGGCACCATCGAAATCCGTTGAGACGACGCCTTATGAACTATGGTTTGGCAAGAAACCAAAGTTGTCGTTTCTTAAAGTTTGGGGTTCCGATGCTTATGTGAAGAAACTTCAACCTGATAAGCTCGAACCAAAATCGGAGAAATGTGTCTTCATAGGATACCCAAAGGAGACTGTTGGGTACACCTTCTATCACAGATCCGCAGGCAAGACATTCGTTGCTAAGAATGGATCCTTTCTAGAGAAGGAGTTTCTCTCGAAAGAAGTGAGTGGGAGGAAAGTAGAACTTGATGAGGTAACTATACCTGCTCCCTTATTGGAATGTAGATCATCACAAAAACCAGTTTCTGCGAAACCTACACCAATTAGTGAGGAAGTTAATGATAATGATCATGAAACTTCAGATCAAGTTATTACTGAACCTCGTAGGTCAACCAGATTAAGATCCGCACCAGAGTGGTACGGTAATCCTGTTCTGGAGGTTATGTTATTAGACCATGACGAACCTACGAACTATGAAGAAGCGATGGTGAGCCCAGATTCCGCAAAATGGCTTGAGGCCATGAAATCCGAGATGGGACCCATGTATGAGAACAAAGTATGGACTTTGGTTGACTTGCCCGATGATTGGCAAGCCATTGAAAATAAATGGATCTTCAAGAAGAAGACTGACGCTGACGGTAATGTTACTGTCTATAAAGCTCGACTTGTTGCGAAAGGTTTTCGACAAGTTCAAGGGATTGACTACGATGAGACCTTCTCACCCGTAGCGATGCTCAAGTCTGTCCGAATCATGTTAGCAATTGCTGCATTTTA
Source organism: Triticum aestivum (assembly GCF_018294505.1). Lineage (NCBI taxonomy): Eukaryota > Viridiplantae > Streptophyta > Magnoliopsida > Poales > Poaceae > Triticum > Triticum aestivum. The sequence continues at coordinate 145,376,455 of NC_057799.1, read as the reverse complement.
TGATTATGAAATTTGTCAAATGGATGTCAAAACTGCATTCCTGAATGGATTTCTGGAAGAAGAGTTGTATATGATGCAACCAGAAGGTTTTGTTGATCCAAAGGGAGCTAACAAAGTGTGCAAGCTCCAGCGATCCATTTATGGACTGGTGCAAGCCTCTCGGAGTTGGAATAAACGCTTTGATAGTGTGATGAAAGCATTTGGTTTTATACAGACTTTTGGAGAAGCCTGTATTTACAAGAAAGTGAGTGGGAGCTCAGTAGCATTTCTGATATTATATGTGGATGACATATTGCTAATTGGAAATGATATATAATTTCTGGATAGCATAAAGAGATACTTGAATAAGAGTTTTTCAATGAAAGACCTTGGTGAAGCTGCATATATATTAGGCATCAAGATCTATAGAGATAGATCAAGACGCTTAATTGGACTTTCACAAAGCACATACCTTGATAAAGTTTTGAAGAAGTTCAAAATGGATCAAGCAAAGAAAGGGTTCTTGCCTGTACTACAAGGTGTGAGATTGAGTAAGACTCAATGCCCGACCACTGCAGAAGATAGAGAGAAGATGAAAGATGTTCCCTATGCTTCAGCCATAGGCTCTATCATGTATGCAATGCTGTGTACCAGACCTGATGTGTGCCTTGCTATAAGTTTAGCAGGGAGGTACCAAAGTAATCCAGGAGTGGATCACTGGACAGCGGTCAAGAACATCCTGAAATACCTGAAAAGGACTAAGGATATGTTTCTCGTTTATGGAGGTGACAAAGAGCTCATCGTAAATGGTTATGTTGATGCAAGCTTTGACACTGATCCAGACGATTCTAAATCGCAAACCGGATACGTGTTTACATTGAACGGTGGAGCTGTCAGTTGGTGCAGTTCTAAGAAAAGTGTCGTGGCGGGATCTACGTGTGAAGCGGAGTACATAGCTGCTTCGGAAGCAGCAAATGAAGGAGTCTGGATGAAGGAGTTCATATCCGATCTAGGTGTCATACCTAGTGCATCGGGACCAATGAAAATCTTTTGTGACAATACTGGTGCAATTGCCTTAGCAAAGGAATCCAGATTTCACAAGAGAACCAAGCACATCAAAAGAACAATTCCATCTGGGATATAGTCCAGGTGGGAGACATAGAAATTTGCAAGATACATACGGATCTGAATGTTGCAGACCCGTTGACTAAGCCTCTTCCATGAGCAAAACATGATCAGCACCAAGACTCCATGGGTGTAAGAATCATTACTGTGTAATCTAGATTATTGACTCTAGTGCAAGTGGGAGACTGAAGGAAATATGCCCTAGAGGCAATAATAAAGTTATTATTTATTTCCTTATATCATAATAAATGTTTATTATTCATGCTAGAATTGTATTAACCGGAAACATAATACATGTGTGAATACATAGACAAACAGAGTGTCACTAGTATGCCTCTACTTGACTAGCTCGTTGATCAAAGATGGTTATGTTTCCTAGCCATAGACATGAGTCGTCATTTGATTAACGGGATCACATCATTAGGAGAATGATGTGATTGACTTGACCCATTCCGTTAGCTTAGCACTTGATCGTTTAGTATGTTGTTATTGTTTTCTTCATGACTTATACATGTTCCTATGACTATGAGATTATGCAACTCCTGTTTACCGGAGGAACACTTTGCGTGCTACGAAACGTCACAACGTAACTGGGTGATTATAAAGGTGCTCTACAGGTGTCTCCAAAGGTACTTGTTGGGTTGGCATATTTCGAGATTAGGATTTGTCACTCCGATTGTCGGAGAGGTATCTCTGGGCCCACTCAGTAATACACATCACTATAAGCCTTGCAAGCATTGTGACTAATGAGTTAGTTGCGGGATGATGTATTACGGAACGAGTAAAGAGACTTGCCGGTAACGAGATTGAACTAGGTATCGAGATACCGCCGATCGAATCTCGGGCAAGTAACATACCGATGACAAAGGGAACAACGTATGTTATTATGCGGTTTGACCGATAAAGATCTTCGTAGAATATGTGGGAACCAATATGAGCATCCAGGTTTCGCTATTGGTTATTGACAGGAGAGGTGTCTCGGTCATGTCTACATAGTTCTCGAACCCGTAGGGTCCGCACGCTTAACGTTACGATGACAGTTATATTATGAGTTTATATGTTTTGATGTACCGAAGGTTGGTTGGAGTCCTGGATGTGATCACGGACATGACGAGGAGTCTCGAAATGGTCGAGACATAAAGATTGATATATTGGAAGCCTATTTTGGACATCGGAAGTGTTCCGGGTGAAATCGGGATTTTTCCGGAGTACCGGGAGGTTACCGGAACCCCCCCGGTAACTTAATGGGCCATAGTGGGCCTAGGTGGAAGAGAGGAGAGGAGGCCAGGGCAGGGCCGCACGCCCCTCCCCCAGTCCAAATAGGACAAGGAGAAGGGGGCGGCGCCCCCCCTTTCCTTCCTCCCCTCCACCTCTTTCCCCTCTCTCTCTTAGTCCAACATGGAAAAGGGGGGAGTCCTACTCCCGGTAGGAGTAGGACTCCTCCTGGCGCGCCTCTCCCCTTGGCCGGCCGAACCCCCTTTGCTCCTTTATATACGTGGGCAAGGGGGCACCTCTAGACACACAATTGATCATTGATCTCTTAGCCGTGTGCGGTGCCCCCCTCCACCATATTACACCTCGATAATATCGTAGCGGTGCTTAGGCGAAGCCCTGCGTCGGTAGAACATCATCATTGTCACCACGCCGTCGTGCTGACAAAACTCTCCCTCAACACTCGGCTAGATCGGAGTTCGAGGGACGTCATTGAGCTGAACGTGTGCTGAACTCGGAGGTGCCGTGCGTTCGGTACTTGATCGGTCGGATCGTGAAGACGTACGACTACATCAACCGCGTTGAGTTAATGCTTCCGCTTTCGGTCTACGAGGGTACGTGGACAACACTCTCCCCTCTCGTTGCTATGCATCACCATGATCTTGCGTGTGCGTAGAATTTTTTTGAAATTACTACGTTCCCCAACAATAGCGTCTTGCTCTGTCCAATACTTTCTAGGTTGCTGATAATGATACTCCCATAATTTTCAACATATGAGGTTCAAGCTGGATAGCCAAGATGATGCAACTAGACAAGCTTGGACCCGTGTTTTCAAGTCTGCCCTGCGACAGTATCGGTATAACTTGAGGAAAACTCACTTTGAAGGCAAGGCTAACAGTGAACTTTCCCAAACATCTCCAGTGGAAAATATATCTGATGAAGATTGGAGAGGCCTCGTTAAACATTGGTCCCATCCGAAGTATCAGGTACATTATATATATGTGATCAGATCACATGTTGAAGTCCTATTTACGCATGTGCAACACAAATCTATCTTCTTGTAGGTGAACTGTTCAAAGAACAAGGACAACCGTACGAAAGTGAAATTCCAACAGACGACAGGATCTTGTAGCTATATTGCACACTGCGAGGCTCTTGTAATTAGCTGTTGTTTCACTCTTTTCACTGTACCATATTATCAGATCTATATTGACTTGTTCCAAATGTAGAGGAAAGCCCACAAGGACCAAAAAGTACCTGAACCAAATGTTGTGGAAATCTTCAAGGACTGTCACACCAGCAAGAAGAAGGGCATGACTACACCAGTCAAAGCCGCTGTTGTAAGTCCTTAATCCTCATGCCTTTTAACTACTACTTACTCTCACTTGTGCCTTGAACTACATGGTTTGCAGCCAATGTCTATTACTCTTTTCAATTTTATACACAATTGTCTTAGCGTATCATTGCACCTTACAAGGTTTAAAAGAGAGGAGTGATGTTCCTTTGATCTTGACCTGTAATCTAGTTCCGTGCTGGACTTGCCCACACAAAGTTACAATTGCCTGTTTGTCTGTTCTCAGTTGTTTTGTGATATGAATGATGTCATACTATGCTTACCGTATTATAAACTTCGTCTCTTTATCCTTAGCCCTCAATACAATGTGAAGAAATAGACAATATATTAGCGATGGTACATGGTCATATGTTTGGAACCTGGTTTTATTATGTACTTTGCAATAAAATACAACTAATATTTTACATGGGTTCACCAGAATAAGTTCTGTATATAGACCAAAGCTATTTTGTTTGGTTTTTCTGCCTCCTTAATTGTCGGAGTAAATGGCCACGGGTAGCCAAACCGACTGCCCCTGGCTCTTCTGAAAAAATTATCAGGCCTTTGGGCCTCCAAGCACCCCAAGCCTTGAGCCGCCTTCCCTGGCCGGCTACCTCTGAAGCCGCCTCCCGGAAGGCGACCCAGCCTCAGCAACCTCTCCCCAGGACAACTACGGGGTGGCCGACTCCAGGAAGCCGGCCAAGAAGAGCGCCGACTCCAAGAAGCCGGCCGAGATCACAACCACCAAAGCTACACCCACATAATGGTGACAAGACGGGGTGTGGCCACAGTGCGGCCCACTACCCCCAAGGCCCGAGGCAGGCATGGCCACAGGAGGCCGTACGGGATGGCCGTCTCCCGTTCGGCTCAGCACTGTAGCCATGCCAGCCTCAACGTCATCCACGACCGACTCCTGTACGGCCCGTGGGCGGCGGGCCCCTTCTGCCAGAGAGAGGCGCAAAGGCGGCCCGGCCTCCCCCAGTCGGCCAGGGGTGTAGCCGGCCCCTAGAAGCCGGCTACTCCCTTCCTCGAAGCAGGAGTCCCATTAAGGAGACAAGACGAGGTAAGGCTACAGTGAGAGCCCTAGAGGCGGCACACTGTAGCCATGCTTACCTCGACAAAGCCCTCGTCATCAGAGGCGAGGCTACAGTAAGCAGCCGCCGACAAGACCCTAGGCGGTGGGGCCGGCCTGTCGACCAAGAGGCCGGCAGCCGGCGGGACCCACCAGTCGGCGGGCCCGAACAGCCGGCGGAGAAGCCGGCGAGTGTAGACACTGACGGCTGGGACCAGAGCCCAGCCGGATTACAATTGTACCCCCGGGGGGTAGGCCTATATAAACCCCCCGGAGCACCCATGCAAAGGGTTGGCTTCTAAGCATAGCACACACACCATAGATAGAAAGAAGAGAGAGCTAGCCTTGTTCTTCTTCTCCCTTGAACCCAACAGCTCGAGGAGCGATTGTAGCTACCTTTAGCGATCTAGTGATCATGCAGAGACCCCGCAGAGCAGGACTAGGGGTGTTATCTCCTCGGAGAGCCCCGAACCTGGGTAAGATCCGCCGGCATGCATGTCTACGCCTCATCCCGTTTCCAGGCACCGGCGACGTCTTATTGGCACCCACAATGATAAGCCACCCGTTGGCATATGTCGCACCAACCACCCGACATTTGGCGCCCACCGTGGGGCCAGGTGCACCGTCGTCCGGAGACCTGCGCCCGATGGCGTTTGCCTCGACGCGCTGCAAGGCGTCGACGACGCCTGCGCTGCGAGGTGCCTCGCCGATCTGATCGGCGAGACTCGCATCTCCGACGAGCCTGCGTCCGACGCAGGCACGGACTACCCCGAGAGCCGCCTCGTCAGCCTCCTCGACCAGCTTCACGTCTCCAGCGAGCCTGCTGCAGATGTGGAGTCGGTCGGCTCCACCGACCCGATGCTTGTCGACTCCGACACAGCATCGCTTGACGTCTACCCCTCCGACGTGGTGGTCTTCAACGACCCTCTCCCTCGAGCTGACAGCGGCAGCAACGCTGTCACCGAAGTGCTGGTCATCAGCCACGTCGCCAACTCGGGCGAGAACGCCCACGACGCCCTGCAAGCGGCAATGCACGACCTCTCTGTCCCCATCCCAGCCAGCGCCGACGCCGAGACCCTGGAGGCACGCCGCCTCGCCCTCATCGCGGAGGGCCAGAAGCTAGCCTCCATGAGACGCCTCAGCGAGGCCCACCAGCGCGAAGTCAACAGCGCCGCCTTCAGTACGCCGCCGCCTAGCGGCCCGAGCCGAGCTGGCTTCGTCCAGAAGCGCGGCGCGGCCGTCGCCAGCATGCTGGGAGCAGATCGCCCCGTCTACGCAACCCCGCTCGAGAATCTGCGAGCCGCTCAGGCGGCTGCAGAAGAGCTCAATGGGCTGGGAGCTGATGAGCTCCCCTACATGACAAGACGGATCCAACAGCTGATCGACGCGGCTGCAGAACGGCACGAAGCCGGCGCTCGTGCTGATAGTCACCCCCCGCGCCGAGAGCACGCCGCAACGTCCCGCTCGCCGACTGCGAGCGGCGCACGCCAGAAGAAAGACAAGGAGCCGGCTGCCAGCCGTAGCCGGACTCGCATCACCATCGAGCGCGACGCGGAGGGCCGCCCTCGAGCAGTAGAGCACCAAGGAAATCTGCCTCCTCCCCCGCCTCAAAGAGAAAGACGCCTCACTCCGCCACCTATCACACACCCGACTCTTGGCGACCGACTCGGCCGCCGAGAACGAGTCGGCGAGAACGACGCCCGCCACAGGATCGACTGCCTTGCTCGATCCTTGGCGTTAGAAGAAGAAGACGATGTTGGCCCGCCATGCTTTGGCCCCCGCATCCGCGACGAGCCCTTCCCCAAAGGGTTCTCGCTCCCCAGAGACACGCCCAAGTACAATGGCTCGGTGAAGCCGGAAGATTGGCTCATCGACTACTCCACGGCCGTCAGCATAGCCAACGGCAATCGGCGCGTCGCCGTGAAGTACGTCCCCCTCATGCTGCAAGGCACGGCACGCACGTGGCTCAACAGCCTCAAGCTGTACAGCATCAGCAGCTGGCTAGACTTCACATAAGTCTTTGTCCACAACTTCACCAGCACCTACAAGCGGCCTCCCAAGCCTCGCCAGCTCTCCCTCTGCGTCCAAGGGCCCAACGAGTCGACCCGCGACTACCTCACGCGGTGGCCCGAGCTCCGCAACTCCTGTGAGGGGGTGCATGAGGTCCAGGCCATCGAGTACTTCACCGCCGGGTGCCGAGAGGGCACCCTCCTCAAGCACCGACTCCTCTGTGACGAGCCGGCTACCCTCGACGAGTTGCTGGTCATCGCGGACAAGTACGCCACAGCTGACTCCTCAATGAAGACCGAGCTCTGAGTGGACGCCTCGGGGAAAGTAATTGCTCCGGCTCCTAAGACGCCGGCTGGCGACCCTAATCGGCGCCCCTACCAGAACGACCACAAGCGCAAGGCCCCCATGCCGACTTCCTCCAGTCGGCAGGTGGCCACCGTTGAAGATGAGCAGCCCGAAGAATGGCCCGCTCCCTAGAAGAAGGGTGGCCGGCCGCCCTGGCAGCCGGCTTTCTCCTACGAGCAAGCTCTTGACGCCCCCTGCAAATTCCACAGCGGCACGAAGCCGTCAAACCACACAACCCGGAAATGCCATTGGCTCACCCGCATCACCAAGGGCGAGGGGATGCTGCCGCCTCCGCCTCCCGGCCCACCGCCTCCAGCCCCCAGCAGCCGGCGGCTCGGCCGGCAGTCGGCGCTATCCAAGACGAATTCCCTGAAGAGCACGCCGCCTACATCATCTTCACCAGTGAAGCCGACGACAAACGCAGTCGGCGCCGACAGCATCAAGAAGTGAATGCAGTCGCCACTAGCACCCCCGAGTTCATGCACTGGTCAGAGAAGCCAATCAGCTGGAGCCAGGTCGACCACCCAGAGGTGATGCCCTCTCCTGGCTCCTATCCGATGGTCTTGGATGTCACCCTCGCGACGGAGAGGCGAGCTGCCAGATTTTCCCGCGTCCTGATAGACGGCGGAAGTAGTATCAACATACTGTACCGCGATACCATGGAGAAGCTGAACATCAAAGCGAAGCAGCTCATGCCGAGCCGCACTGTCTTCCATGGCATCGTCCCCGGCTTGTCTTGCTCCCCAATCGCAAGATTAAAATGGATGTTCTCTTCGGAGACAAAGATCATTTCCGCCGAGAAGCAATATGGTTCGAGGTGGTGGATTTGGAGAGCCCCTATCATGCACTGCTTGGCCGACCTGCCCTGGCCAAGTTCATGGCTGTGCCCCACTACGCCTACCTAAAGATGAAGATGCCGAGCTCGAAGGGGATCATCACGGTAGCCGGCGACTACAAGAAGTCCATCGAGTGCGCCATGGCCAGTAGCCGGCTGGCCGAGTCCCTCGTGGTGGCAGAAGAGAAGAACATGTTGGAATGGGTTGTGGCCATGGCCGGCAAGCAGCCGATCTTGTCCCCCAACCCCAAGGATTGTGATGCGCAGGGCTCCTTCCAGCCTGCCAAAGAGACGAAGAAGATACCTCTGGACCTGGAGAACCCGGAGAGGTTCGCTGTCATTGGGGCGAACTTGAACAGTTAATAGGAAGGCGAGCTCGTCGACTTCCTCCGTGAGAATCGAGACATTTTTGCATGGTCCCCAAAGGACATGCCGGGTGTCCCGAAGGATTTCGCCGAGCACAAGCTACATGTCCGAGCTGATGCGAAGCCGGTCAAGCAACCCCTCCGCCGACTGTCAGAAGAGAAGCAAAGAATTGTGGGAGAAGAGATAGCCCGGCTCCTTGCCGCTGGCTTTATCATGGAAGTGTTCTTTCCAGAATGGCTTGCCAATCCAGTTCTGGTTCTGAAGAAGAATAACAAGTGGCGTATGTGTATAGACTACACCAGCCTGAACAAGGCCTGCCCAAAGGATCCGTTTGCTCTGCCACTGATCGACCAAGTGATAGACTCCACAGCCGGATGCGAGCTGTTAAGTTTTTTGGATGCGTACTCAGGGTACCATCAGATCAAGTTGGACCCAGCTGACCGCCTGAAGACTGCCTTCATCACACCCTTTGGAGCTTTCTGCTACCTGACTATGACATTCGGCTTGAGGAATGCCGGTGCCACTTTTCAGCGTTGCATGCAGAAATGCCTCTTGAAACAACTCGGCAGAAATGCCCACGTCTATGTAGACGACATTGTGGTGAAGACAGAGAAACGCGGTACCCTGTTGGAAGACCTGAAAGAAACATTCGCCAACCTGCGCCGATTCCAAATCAAGCTCAACCCAGAGAAGTGCGTGTTCGGAGTGCCAGCCGGCCAGCTGCTAGGCTTCCTGGTCTCCGAACGCGGCATCGAATGCAACCCTGTCAAGATCAAGGCCATCGAGAGGATGGAGATTCCCACCAAGCTACGAGATGTGCAGAAGTTCACTGGCTGCTTAGCCTCCCTGAATCGTTTTATCAGCCAACTAGGAGAGAAGGCTCTCCCCCTGTACCGACTCATGAAGAAGTCCACTCACTTCGAGTGGAACGACCAAGCCGACCAAGCCTTCCATGAGTTGAAGAAAATGCTGACCACTCCGCCTGTCCTGGCGGCGCCGACTGAGAAGGAGCCCATGCTCCTCTATATCGCCGCGACTAGCCGAGTCGTCAGCACTGTTGTTGTGGTCCAGCGCCCGAAGGAAGGCCGAGCCCAGCTAGTCCAGAGGCCGGTGTACTATCTCAGCGAAGTGCTATCCAGCTCAAAGCAAAACTACCCGCACTACCAGAAGATGTGCTATGGGGTGTACTTCGCTGCCAAGAAACTGAAGCCCTACTTCCAAGAGCACCCCATCACGGTCGTGTGTACTACCCCGCTCGCCGAGATCATAGGCAGCCGGGATGCATCCGGCCGGGTGGCTAAATGGGCCATTGCATTGGCGCCCTACACAATCTTCTACCAACCCCGCACCACCATCAAGTCGCAAGCATTGGCCGACTTCCTCGTCGACTGGGCCGAGACCCAATACCTACCGCCGGATCCCGACTCGACCCATTGGCGGATGCACTTTGACGGGTCCAAGATGCGCACCGGCTTGGGAGTCGGCATCGTCCTCACCTTTCCCAAAGGCGACAAGCTCAAGTACACGCTGCAGATCCACTTCGCCGCCTCCAACAACGTGGCCGAGTACGAGGCGCTCGTACATGGGCTCCGGCTAGCCAAAGAGCTCGGCATACGCCGGATCCTGTGCTACGGCGACTCAGACTTGGTGGTCCAGCAATCGTCTGGCGACTGGGACGCCAAGGACGCGAACATGGCAAGCTATCGATTCCTCGTCCAGCAGATCAGCGGATACTTCGAGGGGTGCGAGTTCCTTCACGTGCCAAGGGCCGACAACGACCAAGCAGATGCCCTAGCACGGATCGGCTCCACCCGGCAAGCCATACCGACTGGCGTCTCCCTCCAGCGCCTCCTCAAGCCGTCCATCAAGCCGTCTCCAGAGTCGGATTCCATCTTCGTACCGCCTGCGCCAGATACAGCCGGATCCGACTGGAAAAACCCCGCAGGCAGCACGGGGACTTCAGAACCCGGCCCCGGGACTGCAGCAGTCGGCCCGGGGACTGCAACGACACAAGAAGCGGTGGCCGACTCCAACTCCACGCCACCCAACCCACCCACCCGAGTCATGGTGGCTACATTAACAAAAGAAGAAGTCACAGCTCCGTCATGGGCCCAGCCCATCCTCAAGTTCCTAGTCAGCATAGAGCTGCCGGCTGATGAGATCTCAGCGAGACTGGTGCAATGACGAGCCGCAGCATATACAATAATCAACAGAGAGCTTGTGAAGCGCAGCGTTACTGGAGTCTTCCAGCGTTGTGTCGAGCCAGAAAAAGGAGTGGCAATCCTCAAGGACATCCACCAAGGCGAATGCGGCCACCACGCAGCCTCAAGATCACTCGTGGCCAAGGCTTTCCGCCATGGTTTCTTCTGGCCGACTGCCTTGGAGGATGCTAAAGAAATAGTCAAGAGCTGCAGAGGATGCCAAGTTTTTAGTTCCAAGCATCACCTGCTGGCTTCTGCCCTCAAGGCCATTCCCCTCACCTGGCCTTTTGCCGTCTGGGTACTAGATATGGTGGGCCCTTTCAAGACAGCCCGCGGCGGCTTAACACATCTGCTAATCGTTGTGGACAAGTTCACAAAGTGGATCGAAGCAAAGCCAATTAAGAAGCTGAACGGGCCGACTGCCGTGACATTCATCACTGACATCACTACTCGGTACGGCGTGCCGCACAGCATCATCACCGACAACGGCACGAACTTCGCCAAAGGAGCACTAGCACGTTTCTGCGCGACGCAGGGCATCCGACTGGACTTAGCGTCCGTTGCCCACCCGCAGTCAAACGGCCAGGTCGAGCGAGCAAATGGACTCATCCTCTCCGGCATCAAGCCCCGACTGGTTGTACCACTGGAGCGATCGGCCGGCTGCTGGCTCGATGAGCTGCCGGCTGTCCTCTGGAGTCTGCGCACTACACCCAACAACTCAACCGGCTTCACTCCATTTTTCCTCGTGTACGGTGCCGAGGCCGTCATCCCAACAGACATCGAGTTCGACTCGCCTCGGATCACCATGTACACGGAGGCGGAGGCCAAGGAAGCAAGAGAAGACGGCATCGACCTACTGGAAGAAGGCCGACTGTTAGCACTCAGCCGATCCGCCATCTACCAGCAAGGGCTGCGCCGCTATTACAACCGCAAGGTCAAGCCAAGATCTTTCCAAGAGGGCGACCTTGTGCTCCGGCTGATCCAGCGAACAGCCGGCCAGCACAAGCTCTCGGCCCCTTGGGAAGGCCCCTTCGTCATCAGCAAGGCACTCGGCAACGACTCCTACTACTTGATCGACGCGCAAAAACCAAGAGCACGGAAGAGAGACGACTCCGGCAAGGAGTCGGAGCGACCATGGAACGCAAACCTCCTCAGACGATTTTACAGTTGAAAGCAGTATGTATCATGCTACCCTTTTGTATTAAGTACAAACCAACAGGCCCCCCGAGCAGTACTCGGGGACTGCCTTTATTTATCTATGAATGACAAGTTTCATATCCATGAATGTATTATTACATTTGAATTCTTGTCTGGCACCGGGTTCGACTAGTCGGCCCGGGGACTGGCCGCCTTGAGCTATATTGAAAGTTCTACCTGAAGTCAGAAAAGTAGTGTGCCGGCTCCCGAGTCCCCTCTTGTTGAAAGTCGCAGCTCGAAGAACCGACTATCTGACTAGCAAGAGGCAAGGCAGAAAGGATGCCCACACGAAAAATGGCTAAGGAACAACGAACCTATATAGCAAAGAGACGGCCTCCAAACATGCCTGCCGGCTGTCAGAACAGCCGGCTGGCCGGCTTCCTAAACACTTAGCTTTAGTCCAGCAAAGCTAAAGTACTCCCCCCCCAATTGGCCAAGTACTCCTCCAGCTACAGATTGCAGAGCAACTGTTGGACTGGGGAGGCGGCAACCAAGGGAGGGCGGCAAAGGAAAAAGCGGAAGGATAAAGAGCAAAGCACAAGGAAAGGCCAAATGCATGCATAAGTTATATACATATAAAGCCCCCAACAGGCTGGCAACAGACATAAGTTCGAATACACCCAGTGGGTGGAATTGTGCAGACTTAACCAAACACTGTTCCAAAAGTAACAAGACAGGAAAACAAAAGATGGCAGATTAAGGCGCGGTGCGGAGGCCGAGCTGGTCGGTGAAGGCGGCCTCACCGGCTGAAGGAGTGGCCGCCTAGCGGGTCTCGGCCTGATCACCACCAACGGCAGGCGACGCACTCGCTCGCGACGTAGTGCTGGAGGTGCGGTCGGGCTGAGGCTGGCCGGCTGCTCCACCAGCCGGCTCGGCGTCTTCACCTTCCTCCTCATCTTCTTCACCCTCGTCGTTGGAGTCGTTCTCCTCCGCCGAATCTTCACCGTCCGCCGAGTTCAGCCCGAACCATTCCTCCGGCTGGGCGACACCGTTGTCGTCTACCTCGGGGGCGAAGACGCTGGTGTCAGTCTAGTCGGCGATCGCCGAAGCCCGCCGGATGATAGCCGGCCGCGCCGGCTCCAGCTCCGTGTCGGCTTGCTGCCGCCAGGTAGCCAGTTGATCCAGGCTCAGGCCGGGATACCAGGCCTTGACGAACTCCAGCGCCTGCTTGGCGCCAGAGCGAGCCGCCGAGGCCTTCCAAGCTTCGAAGCGGCCGACTGCCACCTCCAGCCAGTCGGCAGTCCGACTGGGGGTGCGAGGAACCACTTGACCGGGCCAGAGGGTGGCCAAGACTTGTGCCCCGGCACACTGAAGCCGGCGTAGCAGTCGGTGAGCCGGCTGGATGCGGGCTTGGATCGCCAGGAGCTGCTCTTCCAGCGAACGGCCGGCGGTTGGCGAAGCCAGCCTGGCGGCGGGCCTCGACGGTCTGGTTGGCGGCGGTAGAATAGCCAGGGAAATATTCTGCGCAAGAAAGAAGAAGAAAAGAACACTAAAGTCAGAAAACGAGCCAAAAGTGGCAAACGGCAAGAAAAGACGAAGAGGTAGGCGGCTTACCGTCAACCAGATCTTCGATCTGACCGTAGCCAGAGATCAAAGTTTGCCTGGCTTCAGCCCAGCCGGCCGCCTCCGTCTCGTACTCGGCCTGGAGGGCGGTTTCGCGGTCCTGCACCGCCTTCAGAGCCGCCTTGTGGCCTTCCTCCTGGTCGGCCAACTTGTTGGCCAGGCGGTCGCGTTCCTGCACCAAGGCGGCGAGCTCGGCATCCTTGGCACGAAGGGCGGTCTGAGACTCTCCCAGCTGTGCCCTCAGACTAGCGTTGGCCGCTGCAGGGACGGCAGAAAAAGAAAGAATAGTAAGAAGAAGTCGTCAAGGAAGATCCGACCCGACTGCTCAGTAGTCGGCCCGAATCTCGGGGACTACACCCAGTGGGTGCGCTGACGCGCCCCCACATGAGATAAAGAACAAAGCACGTACCTCGGCTCTCAGTAAGGTCGGCGGTCTTCTGGGTCAGCTCCCGAGCCTGGGAGTTGAAGGCGGCCGCACGAAGATTGTGGTAGTCCTGCAAGATAGACAGAAGATCGAAGTAAGAACAAGAATAGCAAAGACAAATCCACTAAGAAGTTCCAAGCCGCCTGCTCAGCAGCCGACTCGGAACTCGGGGACTACACCCAGTGGGTGCGCTGACGCGCTCCCACGGAAGAAATCAAGATCAAGAAGAAATGAAGACCAAGAAGAAGCAAGATGGGAAGACTAACCCGGATGGCCGCCCGCGTCGCAAGGAACTCGTCAGTGAACTGCCTCAGCGCTGCAGCTTGGCCCTGAAGCCGGGTCCGGACGTCCTACGCAGCCACGTTCATCACGGCCGTCCCCCCGCCTGGCGTCCACCCCGAGGTAGCGCTGGCCGCCTCCGCATCCTGGGCCGACGAGCTGGAGCCCACGGCCGGCTGCGGCTCCGACGCGGCCTTCTGTGGCTCCGACGCAGCCTTCCCCGCGCGCCGGCTCGACGGCATCCGGACCGCCATCTCAGTCCTCGCAGCCGGCTCGTCCCCCGCCGACTGTGCAGGCGGCGGATCAGGCCGGCCGCCTTGAGCCGCTCCAGTTGGCGGGGTCGGCACCGGCGCCCTCTCCAGGATAATGACATCGTCGTCCCTCCCCAGCCCTGGCTGGTCGCCGCTAGCTCCCTCTGGCGAGGGCTCAATGTCCCCAGGCGCCATCACGCGCAGCGGGGTGACCATCAGGACCTCCTCCGCCGCCGCCTCTTCCTCCCGTGCCGCCTTCCGTGCCTCCACCTCCCGTGCCTCCCGCGCGTTCTGTTCCGTCGCCGCCTGAAGCTCGGCGCGGGGGTCCACACGGCGACTGGTGCTCCCAGACCCCCTCGGCGACTCGACGACGGAGGCGGCAGCCGCCCGCTCAAGCGACAACGGAGCTCTGATCATTTGGAGAAAAAGACAAGGGTTCAGGAACCACCAGAGAAAAGAAAGAAAAAAGAGTACACAAAAAATGCGAACTTACGCCGACACGGTCTGCGGTTGCTTCACCGTCTTGCGGAAGCGAGCCGCCTTCGCAGCCGCCTCCTCCCGCCTGGTGGCTGCCACCCTGCCCCTGGATTTCTTCGTCTGACTGCCGAACAAACCCTGGGCGGCGCGACGCTTCTGCCCTCCGCCCCGAGCAGGCGGTGCAGTGGAGGAACCCGCGCCGCGTCCAGATGCCGCCTGGCGGCGCGGGGCGACTTCGGCCTCATCATCGTCCGGCCAGTCGTTGAAGGTGACTCTGAGCCCAGAGCCACCTGCTTCGCCACCGGCTTAGCCACCACCCGGCTCGATGTTGTCGTCCATGCCGGACGCCCCCAATTCGGGGTCCTCCAGATCGTGTTCCGTCTGGTCGGGGACGAATCGACGCTCCGCGTCTGACCCGCCGGCCGGCCGAAGAAGAGGGCTCTGTCGAAGAACAAGCCGACTAAGTCAGAGTCGGCCAAGAGGAACTCGGCAACAAAGCAAAGAGAAAGAAAAAGAGACAAGGAGAATGTACCGTAGGCGGCGGATTGGCTCGACTATATGGCTCCTTGCCGAACTGCCACTCTTCGGAGAGTTTGCAGTTCGCAAGGTAGTTCACCATATAGGCGACCTCCTCGCGTGGCATCTCCTTGGTGCACATTCGGCTCGGATCGAGCTGGCCGCTCATCTGACAGATCAGATGAGGCCGGCTCTGGAGCGGAAGAACCCGGCGCGGGACGAATGCGGCCAGCAGGTCGGGCCCCGTCAAGCCCTCCGACTGGGTCAGCTCTCGCACTCGGGCGACGGCGGCGGACCCGGCCGGCGTCAGAGTCACGGCCCGGAAGGACCACTGGGGCCGCCTGCCCGCGGGTGGGCCGGCTACGTAAGCCAGCAGGTTGATGTAGTCGCCCCGTGGGGCGATGTTCCGCACGTAGAAGTACGATTTTTGCCACTTCTTCACCGATTGGATCAGCGTGATGATGGGGAAGTGGTTGTCGGCGACCGACCTCCGCGACGCGATGAAGGCGCCAGTCTGAGCCGGCACGCCCTGCATGCGCGTGCCCATCTTGGACTGGAAGAACTCCCCCCAGAGCTCGAGGGTGGGGAGGACGCCGAGGTAGCCCTCACACAGGGTGACGAAGGCTGATAGCAACACCACCGCGTTTGGGGTGAGGTGGTGTGGCTGGAGCTGGTAAAAATCGAGCCAGGAGCGGAAGAAGGCGCTCATTGGCAGGCCGATGCCGCGCAAGAAGTGCGAGCGGAAGACCACCCACTCGCCCTCCCGCGGCTCTGGCGTATTTTCCCTCGCCGGTGCGAGGCGGACCTCCACCTTGTCCACGCCGGGCAGCCGCCGCGTCTGGCGGAGGAACTCGACGTGATCTTCATGGACATTGGAGCCGTCCCAATCCCCGCCATACTGCTCCGTGGCGGGAGGCATGGTGAGAACAAGTGCGGCGACGGAGGAGCGAGTAGTGGAAGAGCGCGGCGGTGAGGTGCTGTCACGAGAAACGGCGAGCGAAGAAGATGGTGGAAGTAGGAGGAGCGTGCGAGGGCCTGCCGCCCTCCACCTCCCCCTACTTATAGCTCCGCAAGGCGAGGCCGGGGAGGCCGGACGTGGGGGGAGACGTGGGATTAACTGCACCCATTCCCCCACGCCCCACGATTATTGCGCCCTAAAGACGTGCGGGCGGTTTCGGGATGCAAAGAATCCGCGCCTGGGCCCGGGCGTGGACGTGGTGCGCCCCCGCCCTGCAGCGACGTCCCGTCGCGCGCGTGGGCTGGCAGGCTTTCTGGCCAAGGGAGGCCACGTGGTTCGCAGACGGCAAGTGGCCGGCCCGCGGTCCGGTGCACACACTAGCGAGCTCCCGCCCTCCGACTCCGGAGTTTTCGACCAAGGCGGCACGCCTAACCAAAGCCGGCTCCCAGCTGCCGACTTGTCAAGATAGGAAGCTGATCGAGCTTCTCAACCCCTACTCCACCTCGAAGCCCAATCAGCTTCGGGGACTACTGTCGGAGTAAATGGCCACGGGTAGCCAAACCGACTGCCCCTGGCTCTTCTGGAAAAATTATCAGGACTTTGGGCCTCCAAGCACCCCAAGCCTTGAGCCACCTTCCCTGGCCGGCTACCTCTGAAGCCGACTCCCGGAAGGCGACCCAGCCTCAGCAACCTCTCCCCAGGACAACTACGGGGTGGCCGACTCCAGGAAGCCGGCCAAGAAGAGCGCCGACTCCAAGATGCCGGCCGAGATCACAACCACCAAAGCTACACCCACATAACGGTGGCAAGACGGGGTGTGGCCACAGTGCGGCCCACTACCCCCAAGGCCCGAGGCAGGCATGGCCACAGGAGGCCGTACGGGATGGCCGTCTCCCGTTCGGCTCGGCACTGTAGCCATGCCAGCCTCAACGTCATCCACGACCGACTCCTGTACGGCCCGCGGGCGGCGGGCCCCTTCTGCCAGAGAGAGGCGCAAAGGCGGCCCGGCCTCCCCCAGTCGGCCAGGGGTGTAGCCGGCCCCCAGAAGCCGGCTACTCCCTTCCTCGAAGCAGGAGTCCCATTAAGGAGACAAGACGAGGTAAGGCTAAAGTGAGAGCCCTCGAGGCGGCACACTGTAGCCATGCTTACCTCGACAAAGCCCTCGTCATCAGAGACGAGGCTACAGTAAGCAGCCGCCGACAAGACCCTAGGCGGTGGGGCCGGCCTGTCGACCAAGAGGCCGGCAGCCGGCGGGACCCACCAGTCGGCGGGCCCCAACAGCCGGTGGAGAAGCCGGCGGGTGTAGACACTGACGGCTGGGACCAGAGCCCAGCCGGATTACAATTGTACCCCCGGGGGCTAGGCCTATATAAACCCCCCGGAGCACCCATGCAAAGGGTTGGCTTCTAAGCATAGCACACACACCATAGATAGAGAGAAGAGAGAGCTAGCCTTGTTCTTCTTCTCCCTTGAATCCAACAGCTCGAGGAGCGATTGTAGCTACCTTTACCGATCTAGTGATCATGCGGAGACCTCGCAGAGCAGGACTAGGGGTGTTATCTCCTCGGAGAGCCCCGAACCTGGGTAAGATCCGCCGGCGTGCATGTCTATGCCTCATCCCGTTTCCAGGCACCGGTGACGTCTTATTGGCACCCACAATGATAAGCCACCCGTTGGCATATGTCGCACCAACCACCCGACATTAATATCTTCTGTTCTGGTACTACTAATGTAAAACCTCAACTTTTCAGCGAGCTATGGAAAAAATGGTGGAACCGCCACCTTCTGAAGGTGGCGAGGCAACTATAACCGCAATGTCAGCTCTTGCTGCAGTGGGTCAGTACCTGTCCACTAACAGTAACAAAAGCACGTTCATGCGTAATACTGGGTTGGTTGTTAAGGCAATCTCATCCAAACTGCCTCATGATCAAGATATGCAAGCTCAAAACAATGTTGTATCTACGCTCCAGACACAAGTCCATTCCCTAACAGAGACCCTTTGTGAAACAATGAGAGACATTGTTCGATGTTGTCAAGATATGCATGGTTTTGAAACCAGACTATCAGACATTTGCTATGTTGTTCAGGAGCCAAGGAGAACTGAAGGCGAAGGTTATGGTGCTCCATCGGACAATACAGCATGAAAACGTAACAGTCAGGTCAAATGAACTGAGCTTCTGAACTTCTGGTGGTGCATTTATCTGCTAGACTGTTAACTTTTATGCCAACCTTCCTTTTGTTTTATAGTTGTAATTTCTTTTGGTGCGATACAAAATTTGTTCTTAACGTGCAGCCACCGGCTAAAGAAAACAGCAAGCCATTTTTGTATAGTGTAGGGTGTTCCCTATATTTGCACGTGTGGCGAACTTTGATGCCCAGTGGATGTAATATGTGTAATAGCCGTGATAGCCTAGCGTAAGTTGCTTGCTTATTTATTTCCTTATTGTCTTGTTTATTTGTTTTCTTGTAGTCAGTCAGTTCTTTTTCCGCGGTTTGCTAGTGGCCGCAATAACCTATTTTTTAAAACTAGGCCACATTAACCATGGGCTACATATTTACTGTAGTTAACATGGGCCTCCTATGGGCCGTAGAAACAATGGGCCTTCTAAGGGCCGTAGAAACAATGGGCCTTCTATGGGGAGTAGAAACAATGGGCCTTATACGGGCCGTAGACAGAATGCGCCTCCTACGGGCCGTATCATCAATGGGCCTTCTACGGGCCGTATGATCGGTTGGCCAAACATGGGCCAATAACAGACCACATTATGGCCGTAAATGGGCTAGAGTTGAAATCGTCCTTTCATGGGCCGACCATGACGGGCTGTCGTTAATCGGCCGTATTTGATGACGCTATGAAAACGACCCAACGTATTAACGGGCCACAAACGGGCCGATTGTAACCACGGGCTGAATTTGGCCCACAAGCAGAAAATGAAGTAATGGGCCGAAAGTAAACGAATGCTGGAAATTAGCCCAAGAATAAAGGGCCCTGAGAAGGCCGAAAGATAAGATGGGCTGGAAACGGCCCAACGGAATAATGGGTCGTTAATGGGTATAAAGTGATACACTGTTCATTACGGGCCAGTTTTACCATGGGCCGTTAATGGGCCGAGGGTTACTAAGGGCCTCATATGGGCTGAAAGACGTCATGGGCCATACATGGGCCGGAAGTTAAAACAGGCTGGAATTATATTGGACGGCCCAGATGACACTACTGGGCCTAATTCGGATAGGCCGTAAACGGGCCCTGGGTTAGCGGGCTGTAAATGGGCTATATGCGAACAGGCCGTTAACAGGCTTGGTGTGGGCCGGCCCGCCACCTTTTGACCAAGTCAAACGGGCCGGCCTTTTCACAGGAATGGGCCTCTGTTGGGCCGTGCCACGTGTCGACGTATCATAGGCGCTTCGGGTCCAATGAGTGGATGACATCTGTCCCAACGGTGAGCCGACAAGTGTTTCCTCCAGCCAATGATGATTTTACACGTGGTAAATCCCCATTGGTCGGGGCTGTTAACGGGTTATCGGATCCAAAACCGGACCCGATAGCTTAACGGCGTTCCGTTACGGTGGATGCCATGTGTCGGTCACCCTTGACGAAAGCACTTCTGTGACCCGCGATTTATCGTCATGGAAGTGGACACTTCCGTGATGATAATTTTGGTAATGGCATGGAACACTTCTACGACAACACAGGTATGACTATCTTGATTCTGTCATAAATTTGTCATGGATGTACATGCATGACAGAAAACGTGACCTACTGTGACAAACACGTATCATCACAGAAGTGTTTTTTTGTAGTGATACCTCTCGCACATGCACGTTCAAGGTCTCTATGTCTCCATACGTAGTTAATTACCCTCAACCCTAACGCCACATTGAATCGTTCTCTTCTTGTGTGCACATAACTTCCGTCTGGATGGGTAAAACACACACTCACACTTAACAATCTCCTTCTAGCTACCCCCCTCTCACTCTTCCCCTATATCCCCGAAACTAATAAGACCATCCCTTTGTTTAATTCCCGCCTACATGCACCATCGATATATAGTAGTCTTCATCGGTGTCTCTCGAACAAACACGTTCTCTCGATGTCGACTCCTCTCACGCGCACACACGTTCTCTTCCCTCTCTACGAGCCTTTTCTCTCTTGCACCCCATCGTTGGTGGCCTCTGCCATACACATCACCTCTCTATGATGAAGCCACGCACACTTAAATTACATCCGCCACCGAGGACCCCGCGTCACACACACACACGCACCCCCCCACACACACACGCAC
>NC_057799.1:145294981-145355722 GCF_018294505.1 Triticum aestivum | reverse complement strand
CCATCTCACATGCACACAGGCACGCACACACCCACCCCCCCAGACACACACGCACACACTAGACTCCATCTCACACACACATGCTCTAGGCGGAGCATTTGTTCCTACCACCCTTCGTCCAACCTTACCCGTATGATAAACAATCACCTTAATTTACTTGTATAACATGGAAAAATTCCACTTTACTTTAGTAGTTAGCAAACATATCATCTCCACTCTTATAAGAAACCGAGTTGGTGATGATGGTGTCCCTGCCATCTTGTAATATAGACCGTCCGATCTATATCTGACGGATAGAAAGCAAACTATGATAATTTTACAAAAGATACCCGCACCTCTCTCCACATCCTTATCTCCCACAACCTCATTGCTGAGAAATTAAAAAAGGAACTCTCTGGAACAATCTAGCATGGTGGCCGCTGCCGCCTGCCAGCGCCGTCCATCCCCATGCCTCCGCCCAGTCCGACCACTAGTCACCACCACGCTCCACTCCTCCTCACCTTATCTCTCATCTTTCATTTTTTCGATGAAATTCTCGAGATACCAGTTTTTTGATAAAATTCTTGAGATATCATTAGTTTTTACAAATGGGATTACTCCTGCATGGGTCAATCACAACAGGTGTTTTGTAAAAAACTGCATATTGATGTTCCGTGCAATGCACGAGGATCTTGCCTGTAATTATATAACGCAAATCATGAGCAGGAAGTGACATTTTTTACACAACCACGTTAACATGGCCACGTAAATCGCTAGCTAAAGTGTAATACCATTATACTTATATCCCGATGCAAAAGGTTGAGTACATGTCTAAAGAGTAGAGTCGCACACACGCACTCTGTCTCTCAGAATCTCACACACACACCTGTTACATGACGCCCACTTAAGCAGACACGTATGTTACAATTTGTGCACCCGCGGGTACACGTGATGGTGCGCATTTATTTAAGACGGACGGCGAACCCAAACAGTAGCTGCATTCATTCCCCTCCCGCCGCCTCTTCTCTGGTCGCCGTCACCCGGTAGCCATGGCCCGGCCGAAGGTAACGACATACGCCATACTCTCGCCGGAGCGGCGCTTTAATCTAGAAATTTTAGTGGTCATGCATGCATCTTTTTGTGCTAGAACTCCTATATAAGGGTTGACCGGTCGCTTCCCGCGGACATGCGCGGGCGGTGGAAGAGGAAGGAGAAGGGAAGCAGGCTGTGGAGTAACGTTTTTTACCACAATTTCTTAGGAAACTTAGTGCAATAATTGAGTAGTTTTGCAAACTACCAGTACTACACCTGAAACGGTTCAAAACCAATACTCCCTTGCCAGCGCGCGCTTCCCGCGTGAAACGGTCAGCGTCACCCTGGAGCGTCAGTGCCGCATTAATGCCCGGCCAGAGCGGAGGCGACCTCTCACTGGCACCGGCTTTGAAGCAGCGCGGCGCCCGAGAGAGCGCCGCTTCCTGGTGCACGCGACTATTCCGCGTCGAGGCTGGCCATAGTTTGGATGAGTCTCCATCGTGGGGAGACACACTAACTGCGATGATATGGATCGTTCCATCTATGAAGAACACGTGGGAATGGAACTACGAGACGGACATGTACGCAGGAGTGGACGTACGAACCTGAGTAATGTAGCGCAGTAAGTGAAGTAGAAAGGCACAAATAGTATGAACATGCGTGGCATATAGGCATTTGTCTCTTACTACGTACCACTAAATGTTGTAGGTGCAATGCACGGTGATGTTATGGAGTACGTGCCTAAGTACTCTACTACAACTATATCAATTGGAGGCACATATTAGGTTTTATATTTGGTTACGTGTATGCCCCGAGACCTTCCAACTAGACGTGTCTTTCTCTCCGGGTCGCACTTTGTATCGTTTATACCACTAGTACTACTACGTGTGGTCTCCGACCCAGAAGTGGAAGAAGTGGAGACGCTCTACCACGCTGTTCATGTCCCACTCCTTTCGCTGACGTGTGGGACATCCACCACGTGCCGTGTTTGGCACTCCTTCGTCGTAAGAGTTAAAACGCTAGCATTCGTCAGAAAAAAAATATAAATCAGCAGTGATATTATACCACGCAGTTTCCTTGCTCCTCGATACCGGAAAGAATACTTTCGTTCGCCAACATGTGGGACGTCGACCATCCTGGTCCACTTGCCATGCACGCAGAACTCCAAGGGAGAGTCACCCCGATCGTCGCGCCACAGTAATAATGACTAATGAGCCGTCAAATCACAGGCCCAACCTTTCCCACTGTGAAGCTGCTCGGACGAAGGAACCATCATGACTTCGTTGAATCCCGCTTCTTGAAGAAAACTACTGTACCAGCAGTACTGCTAGCTACAGTAGTTACTCCAGCAGAGGCCTCCTTTCGTTCATAGGATAGGAATTTTATAGGAATATGAAAATCATAGGAAGTGAGATGACATGCATCTCAATTCCTATAGAGAAAGAGATGCCATTTGATGCATAGGATAGGAATTTTTCCATTGAGTCTGGGATAAAGTACTGGTAATTTGCTCTAAAAATTACAGTAGTACTCCTTCCGTT
Organism: Triticum aestivum; assembly: GCF_018294505.1. Lineage (NCBI taxonomy): Eukaryota > Viridiplantae > Streptophyta > Magnoliopsida > Poales > Poaceae > Triticum > Triticum aestivum. The sequence continues at coordinate 145,353,170 of NC_057799.1, read as the reverse complement.
CCTTTATATAAGGTGTATTTGTTTTTTGAAAAGTCAAATGAATGCATGTTTGACCAAGTTTTTAGAAAAGTATATAAATATCCACAATATGAAATTTCTATTATTCGATCGATCATGAAAGGTAGTTTCATATTTGATCAATTAGGTATTGCAGATGTTTCTATTTTGTTCTATAATCTTGGTCAAACTTTGAAATGGTTGACTTGCACGGAAACCAATACACCTTATATTCTGGAACGGAGGGAGTAAATAGTAGTACTGGTACATGCTCGTACTCAAACACAGACACACACACAAACTACTAGTACTACTACTTCTCACATGCTGGCCAGCCGCTGTCGTTCTCCTTCCCGGCTTTGTCGGTGACACCCCACCGTGCTTGGATCTCCGCCGACCTCTCCGCAGCAGTGCGTGCGTCCTCTTCTTTCTTGCGGCGGCGGGCCTCTCTTTTCTTGAGTACTTTCTGACTTCTCCGCTCCCTCTGTGCGGCTTTGGCCGCCTCTTGCTCTACTGCCCATTCGGCCTTGGCAGCTTCAAATTCCGCCCACGTAGGTGTGTGGTCGTCAGCGGCGATGAACTCGGCACGGCGGGATGCCATTGCTTCCCTACCATTTTGTGTGTGGTCGTGGGCGGTGAGGAACTCGGCCCGGCGGGATGCCATCGCTTCCTTACCGGTTAGTGGGCGGCGTGGTGGCATGAACGACGCTTGGTGAGAGCTCTGGGGTGGAGTGGCCGGACAACCGTATAGTGCATTGGTTTGTCAAGAGCTCAAGGACAGAAGACGAAGGAAATTTGGATTCCCCTTCAATCCTGGTCACTTATTACCGAGTAAAATGCATTGGCGATCATCGAACTTGTGTTGATAGCTCACTTTGATCATTATATTATACGTGATGCACACATTAGCGCACACCGTCCATAGAGGCAAGTAGCATGTACGCGTGCAGACACTCACGCTCACGCTGTCAAACCATGCTAATGCATGCACGTCACCCTCTCAATCAAAGTCCTGCTCATGGCGCAATGCAAACGGCGAGCCCGTCACCTGCGTGCCCCGGCGGTGCCTGACATTACTGTTTAGACGTTTGATGGAGGCCTCCACGAACGCCGAGCATGTATTCACCTGGCTCAACACCAACGGTCATACTCGGGACTCGGCGCCTTGCTCGTGTATATCGTCCATCACAACGACAATATATAAAACAACCTAGCTAGAGAGGGTACTATGGTATGGAGTATGTACTATCGTGAGCGACCGATCATAGTGCCACTGCACACGAGTGTGTGTCTAATCGATTCGTCCATTATTCGTAAGTTATGCATGGTTGTGTGGTGTCTAATGGTGGTCGTCGAAGGCTAGCTGGCAACAAGACCAGTTGCATGGACGCCTGGTTGTCAATACATGCCGCATACAATTCAAAGGCTCGTCATCCATGAGTTCACATTTTACCACCACGCCAGCGTCTGACCACCCTCGCCTACCGAAACCCCTTCCATCGCTAGCGCGCGCTTCATGCCTAAAATGGTCACCGTCTCTCCAGAACGTCAATGCCGCGTTCACCGGACTTAACTGCAGGTGCAGTTGGTGTGTCACTGACATGCGGGCCAGATGCCCGTTGGGCCCACATGTCAGTGACCCAACGCACCTGTAGTTAAGTCACTGAAGTAGCGTCCGCATTCACGCCTGCCGAACCTACTCCGGCGCCAGCCGTCCATCCGTCTGTCGCGGCTCATTGCCATTCGCCCGCTATATTAACTTGAGCCCCAGCTCCCAGCCATACCCAAAGACCCACACTCATTCTCCTCCGGTCCCTTCCTTCTGTCGGCACCACTCCAAACATGTCCTCCTAGCGCTCCAAAGCTCTCTTGGATGTACTGTCGTACGAGCAGACGAAGGACATCGGCGGCTCCGCTCCGGGGCACTGCAAAGCTCTCTTGGACGTACTCTCACAGGAGCAGATGCAGGAGATCACCGGCTCCCCCCCCACCCCCGACCGCCCTCCGCCGCCACTACCACAAAGCCAGCGCGCGTGCGCGGGTGCAGCCAGTAGCGAGGAAGAGTAGTACACGGTAGGTCGCCACCGCTCTGGTCCCAGGAAGGCCACCGCTCCTCCACTCAGTCAACGCCAAGCTTGGTGGGATAAACATCGGCGGCCGATTAGCCGCTTGACGGCGACGTGGAGGCGAAAATCTTCAGAACCTTGTGCTCCGGAGAAGGAGGTTATCGAGGCGGATGACGAGGAGGTAAAGGCAATGCCCGGCTTTCTCGGGTTCATGGCCAGTCATGGTGGTCGGGTGCCGGCGATCGTTTAGATTAGGTTTACAGTAGGTTTTAGCACGGTTTGTGCAAAATATGTAATGAATTTCGTCCAGTTTGTAGGAAAAGTTTTTGAAATGTAATGAATTTCATCCGGTTAATTTGAATTTTGCTTTGTTTGCACGAATTTCGTCCGGTTAGTTCATATAGTTGTCGAAAGGTATGCGGGCAGCATTGGATGGCATCCATCAGTGTCCTCGGACAAATGCCGGTGTAAATTTGTGGGCCAGCGCTGGAGATTAACAGTGCTCCATTATTTGGCAGGGAACAATTATCCCTCGATCAAAATCAGATCCGCTGTGTTTCGCACTCCTCCCACGTAAGAGTGTAAACTCTTGCTTACATAAAAATGGAGCAAGTGGACGGCACTGTAGCACGTCATATCACTCAAACTAGCCCGCCTAACGCGCAGGAAAGCACCGCCCTCGTCATTTTGTTCTGGATTTCTATCAATCGATCGCACAAAAATGTTCCGCTTTGCAAGTTCAAAAGAAAAGGCGGCACACTTATGACTCGTACGCGTCGCACCCCCGACAGTCCGGCTCGCATGCCGCTCACCAGAAGGGACACATGTTGTCTTGCAATTTCACTAACATGTGGGACTGCAATTGAATAAACTGTCGATACCCGAAATCTAATCGCTCGCGGGCGTCGGCTGAGAAGAGAGAGATGGGGGAGGGAGAAGAGATCGCCCGCCCGCCGCGCATGGACTCCAAGAAATATATGGTGATAATGTGAGGTGGGCCATGCGGGAGTCCTGACCACTTCCAAGCCCTCCCCCCTCAGACGCCAACTGCCCGCATTCATAGCAAGTAGTACAAGTAAATACTGGCCTATAAGCCCGCTTATGTGGAGCCCTAGGTATAAAAAACTAATTCTAAAAAATGTGGTATAAAAAACAATTGTGTGTAAAAAAAGAAAGGTAAAAAACATTTGAGAGGAAATAGATAGAGAGAAAGTGAGAAAAAGTTGTAACCTTTATAGCCAACCTTATAGTCAACACTATGGTAGTATTACATGAGGAAGGAGGGAGTGGTGCAGATGCCAAGTTCACTGGGCTGCCGTGTTTCACAGTCCTCCGTCGTAATAGTGGAGACAATATCTTTCATCAAAAATAAACAATGAATACTCGTTGCTCATCCTCTATATTAGAAAAGAATACTTTCCATTTGCCGACATGTGGGACGTCGACCATCCTGGTCCACCTGCCATGCACAAAATTATCCTGGTCCACCCCGATCGTACCGCAGGCCCAACCTTTCCCGCTGTAAGTTGGTCAGACAAAGGAACCATCATGACTTCGTTGAATTCCTCTTCTTCAAGAAAACTTACTGTACCCGCAATACTGCTACCACACGCGAAAACTAGACGGCACTGTACCACGTCATATCAATGAAACCCACTAGGCCAAACTAGCCCGCCTAGGATTTGTACTCCCTCCGTTTCAAAGTTAGTAGTGCAAAGTTGAGTCATTTATTTTGGAACGGAGGGAGTACGTCTCTGTACTGCTATGATTTTGTGTTGTACGTCTCTGTACTTTTGCTATGATTTTCCTACCCTATGAACCAAATGAGGCCTGAATGTATCCATGTCGACTATTATCTGATCGATCGCTAAGCCTACAATTTTAGGAGCTTGGGCTATTGGACGATCGACGACGGATAAGTATAAGCGTACCACGAGCTCATCAGCCCCAACGTTTCTCTTCGGTGAGTGTTTTGCAAGTACCATAGCTGGCACAATAGCTAGCCTACTAACACGAAGAATCATCAAACAAGCCCTGCCGATATGATAAACAGTTCGAACTTACATCTAAGCATGCGATATATTACATCAAAAGCTGGTGAGGATACATCTGTTTCCATAACTCGGAGAGGGTTCGCATGATTCACTATCAAACAAAAGTAGGAAGTACCGCCCACACAAGACAGTGCACTAGCCCTAAGATGGTTTGATATCACGCTTCGTTCTGGTAATTAAACACAGGGCAATGCAAACTACCCTGAAGGATTAGCATGAACTACTATTTCTTGTCATCGATCTCTCGGGCAATGACCACAGCACGGACAGCGGCATGGGAATCAATCTCTGGGGCGATGTCCACAGGACTGACCGCGACATCGGAATCAATCTCTGGGGCGATGTCCACAGGATGGACAATGGCACCGGAATCGATCTCCAGGGCAATGTCAACAGGACGGAACGCGACATCTAAAACGATCTCTGGGGCATTGTCCACAGGACGGGCCACGACATCGGAATCATCAAGGACGTCCACCGGCACCTGCACAACCCTAACATATTAGCAAGCAGATTGCAAATAATCAAATACCACAACTATGGTAAACCATTATTTTTTTACCTTGTTCAGCTCACCGGGGGATCCCATCCCTCCGGGGGCCATCTCCCCGTCCTCGATGGGGGCCATCACCTTGCCAGGGGAATACTGCTTCTCAACGGCAACTATCTCCTCAAACTCGGCCTTGAGCCTCGCATAGGTGGCCATTAGAGTTTCTGAGGTAGGCACGGTGGGGCCCTTGCTTGTTTCTTGGAGTTCGTCCGCCAACGTCGTCAACTCTTTGGCCAGTGCTTGTTTCTTGGAGTTCTTCGTCTCCATGGGTTGGCCCGCCAACATGGTCAACTCATTGGTCGGTGCTCACTTCTTGGAGATCGTTGTCTCCAGTGGGTTGTCCGCCGGCAACTCTTCGCCTAGTGCTTCAGGATCCATCAGTGAACTAACAAACAAAAAGCAATCAAAAGGAAACCACAATCGCAATGAAAACGGGAAAAGAATAGGCTGTAAGAATCGGTCGGTGCTTCACAAAAAGAAGATTCTTGGAATGAAAATATAGCAGCATCTGATTCGCCCACCTTTCCTTCGTCGGAACAGAAGAGAAATGGCAGAAGTGAGTAGCCTGGAGTGAGGTTTTCTTCAAGAAAGGGGAGAAAGGGCTTCAATGAGCATTCCAGTGAAATGATGGTTGCTTCGTCCAGTCCAACTTCGAGGCCACTTCGAGGCCACTTTGCCACTGTTGCTAAAGGTGGGTTTTGTGATATGACGGGTCATGACGGCCACACCGGGATGGCCGGTGAGTCTCGACTGTAGCACCTCGCTGTGATTTGGTGGATGGCACGCGGGCCCGGATGCTTTGATGTCCCGCATGTAGATAGAGCGGCTAGTCATATAGGAGTGCTCAATATTGTGAACCGCGACCAAGGCGGAGAGGAAAACAAGAGAACTACGCAATTAATGCATCAGTTTAATTAGGGTAGTTTTGTAAAGTACGAGATACATTGCTCCAATCACAAAATTCCTTGGTTGATGAGATTTGAGATTTGAGCCAGTACTGCATGCGGTGTAGTCTAGTCACTTGTTGAAATCTCTAGAAAGGCAAATACTCCTTTCCGGTTTACAGGGCTATACTAGTAAGTACTAGTACTACAATAGTGGGCTCAAATAGCAATTTTGTCTCATGCAAGAGCCTGGCTATATGCATGCTCCAAGGCTCCGCACCACGCCCCACCCCTACACAAAGACTGCCATGCGAGCGTTCTCAACTTCCACGGTCGGTTTGTGCTTGGCTCTTCGCCTCTTTGAGAAGACGAACAATGATGTTACTACTACTTCTACAATATCGAATCCACTGTTGCATGTCCGTCCACCGCGTGCGGGAGGGATAGCCACCGCGCGCATGAGCGAGGAAGAAGGCGTGTAGTAGTAAAATCAAGCTTCTCCTCATTGTACGAGTTGACGCGACATATCATAGCACTGGCCCCACATGGTTGCCTCTAAACTTGGCTGAAAGACCCGCAGCGTACAATACTCCATTTGTTGCAACCTCTAACATTTACCCCACCACAAATTAAAATATATATTCCTGTCTTGACCAGATGAGCGTGCAAACTAGAATCACCAGGATGACAGGTAGGGCCAGAAGATTATTTTAATAAAAAAAAGCATGGAGCCGACCCCAACGATTTTAAGCTTATAGGCACGGTACACGTTATCCTAGACTACTCTACACATGATGCCACACGAGCGTCCGGGCTGCGCTTGGCTCTTCGCCTCTTTGGGAAGTCGAACAATGATGGAGTACTACTGCATTGGAGGAGTACTACAGTATGCTTCTGGCCATCTGACCGATTGAACTGCTGCATGTCCACCGCGTGTGGGAGGGAGAGCGTGTTGCTGGTCCACCACGGACTGGGAGGCTAAAAATGCAAGTTGTATGGTGCAGAGGCAAGTAAAAAAACACCATCGAGAGCCATCCACTGAAGAAAAAATCGCTCCTGATGTGCTTCTTCAGTCGTGCCGCCGGCCCCCTCTTTAATCTAGTTCGCTCGGGGATCTAGCTGGTATCATTTTTTTCTAGAGGGCGAACAAGTATCAACTAGGCCTAGGTTTTGTTTTTTAACATGCGTAGCCCACAACATATAGAGACAGTGGTTTGAACTTATTTTTTGAGGTCCATACCGACCTATGGGCTTTTTCTTAAAGATCGGCAGCCCAATGTATTTTTCTTAATAAAACGCAGATCTCTGTTCTATTTATCTATATATAAGAATAATAATGCTGTCTCCAATTTATGTTTTCCCTTCTAACCACATTATAGATATTTATATTATTACTGTTATTGTATATTTTATAGACTTATATATACATTATAAAAACATCCCACGTGTTATTAACTTATAAAAGTAAATGTTTAATAGAAGTTGGGAAGGAAAATCCTGGTTGTTTTTGACTCACAGGCAAGGAAAATCCTGGTGATTGCGTACAAAAGCTTGCGAAGATTTTAAGGACCAATGTAATAATAACGCGCTCATTTTTATTTTGAGCAGTAACTCGCTAATTTGTTAATTATATATATAAAAATGTGTCGCTCCTTTTTTTAATATTAATTGCTCCTTCTAACCTAACATTATATATAGAACGAGCCCAGCCAATTCGTGTATTTCAAGAAAGTGCAAATGGGCTGGGATTTCTTAGAAAATATAGATGGGCCGCTGATGCGAAATTATTTGTTCATCCAGCCCAGCAAATGGACAAAACATGGTTAACTATATGCCACATTTTTGCAGGCTGACATGTGGGCCAATAGGTCAAAGCCTACTCAGGGCGTTGTCAACTTGGTCAACAAATGATTATGACATCCACAGCCATTGTATTTATATCCAACGGCCGGCATGCAACTTCAATCTCTCATCTTCTTCCTCCAGCGTCACCGGGACCGCCTGGTCCGGCCTCCGGCGGCTAGCGGCTCTGCTTAGCATGCATCGCTGTGAAGCGCTACCCCACCGCCGGCCAGGCTATCCCTCCACCCCTCCACACCTACTGTTATTCTCCACTGACTGCAGCCCCACGCCACACTAGAACCAATTATAACCCTTCTCCTCGTCTCAATCTGCGACTCCACTGCCGCGTCTTCCCATCTCCGGGTCGTTCTCGTCCGGGGCCTCTCCGTCGTCCACCGCCTCGCTGCGCTCGGTGCGGCGTGGTCAACAAACGAGAGTCATCGGAAGAGGACTATACGTGGAGTGCCTGACGGCTGGAACCCACGAGGTCCATGGTCGCACACAAGTAAAGTTCCTCCTTATTAAGCAGGAAAAAAATGTTTCCTCCCCCTGACAGCTTGGACCCACCGGCTGTATCTTCGCACGGAAGGAAGTGCCTCCTTGTTATACAAAAAAATTATTCCTCCCGTTGACAGCTTGGACCCGTCAGATTTGGTGGCTGACTTGTGGGCCTACTAAGCGGACGTGTACGCAGGGCTTTGTCAACTTAATCAACAAATGATTCTAGCAGCTGGACCATTGGATGTTAATCCAACAGCCATGCTCCTTCTTCAACCTCTGTTCTTGCTCCTGTCTCCCGTGGGCGGCACCGCGGCAGTGCTGCCGCGCACCCGAACCAGTCAAGTTTCCCACTCCTCTCCATCTGTGACTCCGCTATCGCGTCTTCCCCATCTCCGGGTCATTCCAGTCTGGGGCCTCGCCGTCGTCCATCGGCCTTGGTGCGCTCGGCACGGTGTGGTCAACATGGTCAACAACCGAGAGTCATTGGAAGATAACTGTAAGTGAGAGGCTGACAGTGGGGACGCACCACGCCCATGGACGCATGCATGCAACTGCATCCTTTTACCCTGAAAAATAATGTTTTCTTCCCCTGACTGCTGGGACCCACCAGCTACATCTTCGCACGCAAGGAAGTGCGTCCATATTACGGGCAAAAAAATGTTTCGCCCCTGACTGCTGGGACCCACCAGCTACATATTCGCACACAAGGAAGTGCCTGATAGTCGGGACCCACCTAGTCGAAGCGTACGTAGCGTTGTCATTCTGGTCTTGAACGTGTACGTACATACTGGTCGATCGGTCTGTCTGTAGGCTGCAGCGATGAACCGTGGCTGTGAAAGGAAGGGAACGTGTCATAGTACAGGCGCGCACGTTTCGTAGTAGAGGTGCGCACGTAGCATGTACACGTACGTACAACGGCCAGGGTACAAGAAAGTAAATACGACCACGTACGTACATACCGGCGGGGTCTCGAACGCCTACTCGCGCATACGTACGGCCAGTGCTCGTGTACATGGCTATGGCTGGGTCGGAACGGAGAAACTGCATCGTCGTCATGTTCGTGGGGAGGCAACGGAATGCGTCATGTTCATCGGGAGGCAACGGAATGCGTGCTGTTGATTGGGAGCCAACCGTCTTGGACTGAACAGGCGATGGAAACGAGCCCTGGCTTACGGCAGAATGGACGAAATGGCCTTGTGTTCGACCGGCCACGGTAGAAACGAGATCATGTTCATTGGGAGGGGTCTGGTGTACCGCAAAACGGAGGAAACGGACCTCCTACGGTCGAAACGGGGTCCTCTTGATCGGGAGGGGTGTGGCGTACCGCAAAACGGAGGAATCGGACTTGTGCTGGAGCGCTACGGTCGAAATGGGGGTCCTGTTCATCGGGAGGGGTGTGGCGTACCGCAAAACTGGACTCCACGGGATACTGTTCATCTCCACCGTCGACCTCCTCCAGCCTCCACGGGCTACTGTTCATCCACCGTCGACCTCCCCCAGCCTCCACCTACGACTGTTCATCCACGGGCTCCTGTTCATCCGGCCTCCACCGCGCGCTCCTCCACCGGCTACTGTTCAACCAGCCCTCTCCATGGGGGTCCTGTTCAACCACCCCTCCACGGGCTACTGTTCATCCAGCACTCCACCGGCTACTGTTCAACCAGCCCTCCACGGGGTCTTGTTCATCTAGCCCTCCACGGGGTCCTGTTCATCCACCGGCTCGATCGATCGGGGTACTGTTCATCCAGCGGCAACGGCCTCTAGTACCACGGGTTCCTGTTCATCCAACCCCCACCGGGAACTGTTCATCCAAACCCCCCAACAACACTCACTTTTCATCCAGAGGCAGCATCAGTTAGCAGCAGTAGCGAAGGAATCGCTCGATCGGGTTCAGTTAACAGCCATCGATTGATCGCTTGGGTTCAGTAACGCGTAGCCTGCAGTGCAATCGCTCGGGTTCAGTTAGAGTGCAACGCCTCGCACACACGCGCGTACGTACGAGAGAAACGCGCATCACTCGGCCCCTGACCAGCTGCCATAACGGGAACTCCCAGACATTTTCCTCGCCCTCGCTTCTACCACGGTTTTTTCCGTCATGGACGGCCCAAACAATGTAATCCAGCTGCGTCTCCGGCCCGCCCAGGACGAAAAGCCCATTTTCTGTCATGATTTTTTGGCATAGAAGTAGGACCCCACCACATCTATGATGATACCGGGTTTTGTCACAATTATCATCATAGAAGTGTCATAAGTTTGACAGAAAAAAATTCGTTCGATCCAAAATGTCACGGATGTGTCTTTTTTGGTAGTGGGAGGCTGAATTGGGAGGTGCCCAAGTAGGATTCCTCCTACTTGGGGCGCCCCCTTGGCTGCCTCTCCTCCCCTCCTACCTATATATATATATGAAGGGGGGTACTGCTAGAACACACAACAAACATTGTTAGCCGTGTGCGGCGCCCCCCTCCACAGTTTACGCCTCCGGACATATTCACGTAGTGCTTAGGCGAAGCCCTGTGCGGATCACTTCACCATCACTTTGCTGGATCAAGAGTTCGAGGGACGTCATCGAGCTGAATGTGTGCAGAACTCGGAGGTGCCGTATGTTTGGTGCTTGATCGGTCGGAAGGAGAAGAAGTTCGACTACATCAACCGCATTGTCAAATGCTTCCGCTTTCAGTCTACGAGGGTACGTGGACACACTCTCCCCCTCTCGTTGCTATGCATCACTTAGATAGATCTTGCGTGAGCGTAGGATTTTTTTTGAAATTGCATGCTACGTTTCCCAACAGTGGCATCCGAGCCAGGTATATGCGTAGATGATATGCACGATTAGAACACAAAGAGTTGTTGGCGGTGATCATCATACAGCTTACCACCAATGTCTTATTTTGATTCAGCGGTATTGTTGGAAGAAGCGGCCCGGACCGACCTTACATGACCACGTTCATGAGAACGGTTCCACCGACAGACATGCAACTAATTTTGCATAAAGATGGCTGGCGGGTGTCTGTTTCTCCTACTTTAGTTGAATCGAATTTGACTGCGGCTGGTCCTTGTTGAAGGTTAAAACAGAAAACTTGATAAATCACCGTTGTGGTTTTGATGCCTAGGTGAGAACGGTTCTTGCTAGAAGCCCGTAGCAGCCACGTAAAACTTGCAACAACAAAGTAGAGGACGTCTAACTTGTTTTTGCAGGGCATGTTGTGATGTGATATGGTCAAGACATGATGTGATATACGTTGTTCTATGATATGATCATGTTTTGTAAGTTATCGGCAACTGGCAGGAGCCTTATGGTTGTCGCTTTATTGTATGAAATGCAAACGCCATGTAATTGCTTTACTTTATCCCTAAGCGTTAGCGATAGTTGTAGAAGCAATAGTTGGCTAGACGACCACGATGCTACGATGGAGATCAAGGTGTCAAGCCGGTGATGACGGAGATCATGACGGTGCTTTGGAGATGGAGATCAAAGGCACAAGATGATGATGGCCATATCACGTCATATATTTTGATTGCATGTGATGTTTATCTTTTATGCATCTTATTTTGCTTAGTACACCGGTAGCATTATAAGATGATCCCTTACTAAAATTTCAAGATATAAGTGTTCTTCCTGAGTACGCACCGTTGCGATAGTTCATCCTGCCGAGAAACTACATGATGATCGTGCGGAATACTCGGGTTAAACTTGACGAGCCTGAGGGAGTCCTAGACTAAGGGGTCCTCGGGCGTCCGGCCTATTACTCATTGGGCCGGACTGATGGGCTGTGAAGACACGAAGACCGAAGGCTATACCCGTGTCCGGATTGGACTCTCCTTGGCGTGGAAGGCAAGCTTGGCGACCAATTATGAAGATTCCTTCTTATGTAACCGACTCCATGTAACCCTAGATCTCTCCGGTGTCTATATAACCGGAGAGCATAGTTGGGATAGGACAGATTCATTACCATATACTCATAGGCTAGACTTCTAGGGTTTAGCCATTACGATCTTGTGGTAGATCAACTCTTGTAACACTCATATTCATCAAGATCAATCAAGCAGGAAGTAGGGTATTACCTCCGTAGAGAGGGCCCGAACCTGGGTAGACATCGTGTCCCCCGTCTCCTGTTACCATCGATCCTAGACGCACAGTTCGGGAAACCCTACCCGAGATCCACCGGTTTTGACACCGACATTGGTGCTTTCATTGAGAGTTCCACTGTGCCGTCGACGAAAGGATTCGATGGCCCCTTCGATCGTCAATAATGACGCCGTCCAGGGAGAAACCTTTCTCCCCGGACAAATCTTTGTGTTCGGCGGCTTCGTACTGCGGGCCAACTCGCTTGGCCGTCTAGAGCAGATCGATAGCTATGCCCCTGGCCACCAGGTCTGGTTTAGAAGCTTGAACTGCGTCGCAGATATCCATGGAGACTTGATCTTCAATGGATTCGAGACCGCGGTAGTTGCTTCCCCGTGCACCGAGGAACATGACTTAAATCTGTTATCGGACTACGTCCAGAAGACGGATCCTGTTGCTGCAACGGCTTCAGAACCGATGCAGATCGTGCCCTTCAAAACCACGAAGCCTATGGCGTTAGAGCCGCACATGGACTCGACACCCTGCAATGCTTGCGCCAATGGGACTCCGGACTCGTATCCGACCATATGTTCCGGACCAGATGCACCTGCGGACACCGAGCTGGATCGGTTATTGATTTTCAAATTTAGCGCCGCAGACATCTTCTAGCATTCGCCTTTGGGTGACGTACTAAACTCTTTGAAGAAATTATCCTTGGTGGAGGACTCATAGCCGAACTATGTCCGGTTCGAGCTAGAGACGGATGATGAGGAATTTTGCTTCCTACCCGCCACCCACTTCATAGCCACCGTCGATGACTTAACCGACGTAGTTGACTACGGCTCCGAAGACATCGTTGGTATGGACGACGATGCCGACAATGAGCAAGGCGAAGACCCACCATTCACTGGACGCTGGACGGCCACCTCTTCGTACGACGTGTACATAGTTGATACACCCAAGGGATCTGGCAACGACAAAGAAGAGCCAGATAAGAATAAACCTTCTGAGACGCAATCCAAGCGTCCGCGCCCCAAAGGCCGTTCTAAGCCTCGCCGCTCAAAAGACGACAACACTGGCACCGGAGAAAATAGCACTCCGGGCGACGCCGAAAACAATGAAGACCCTGTCGGTGCTGCATCCGAACAGGAGGAACATGTCAACAGGCAAGACAACCCGGATGAGCAGGACATAGAAGATGACTCGGGGGATGATAGTTACCGTCCACCTTCCGAAGAGGAAACAAGCCTCGGCAACGCAGATTTCATCGTGCCTGAGGACCCTCTGGAACAGGAGCGCTTTAAGCTTCAACTCATAGCCACCGCAAGGAGCCTGAAAAAGAAACAGCAGCAGCTTCAAGCTGAACAAGATCTGCTCGTCGACAGATGGACTAACATCCTGACAGCGCAAGAATACGGCCTCAAGTGCCCAGCCAAGAGCTACCCGAAACGCAGACTGCTACCTCAATTCGAAGAGGAGGCACCATAGCACACATCTCCCTCGCGTAATGCGGAACGACCACCACGTGGTCGAGACAGGGCAGCTGACCGGCCACCCTGCGGCCGGGAGAAAGCGGCAACTCAGGCCGAACAGCAGCCTGCCCCACCGCCTCGTAAAAATAGAGACGGAAGAGTTCGGGGTCACACATACGACCCCCGGCAAATCCTGGACGATAGAACAGGACACACAAGATCGATCTACGGATCGCGAGGGTGTGCCTCGAGGCACGAAGAAGGCTACCTATTCGGACGTGATAAGTCTAACCACGCCCGGGCCGAATACCGCAGACGGACTCCATCAGAGCTACGCCACGACTCGGCCCAATATAGAGGCGCCGCACACCCTCTCTGCTTCACAGATGAAGTACTGGACCATGAATTCCCCGAGGGGTTCAAGCCCGTCAACATCGAATCATACGACGGCACAACCGATCCCGCAGTATGGATCAAGGATTTCATTCTCCACATACATATGGCTCGAGGAGACGACCTCCACGCCGTCAAATACCTCCCACTAAAGATGAAAGGGCCAGCTCGGCACTGGCTTAATAGCCTGCCTGAAAATTCTATCCGCTGCTGGGAGGACTTGGAGGAGGCTTTCCTGGACAACTTCCAAGGGACTTATGTCCGGCCACCAGACGCCGTTGACTTAAGCCACATAGTTCAACAACCTGGAGAATCAGTCAGAAAATTCTAGACTAGGTTCCTAACCAAAAAGAACCAGATCATTGACTGTCCGGATGCCGAGGCCTTAGCAGCCTTTAAACACAGCATCCGTGACGAATGGCTGGCACGCCACCTCGGCCAAGAAAAGCCGAAGTCCATGGCAGCCCTCACGACACTAATGACCCGCTTTTGCGTGGGAGAGGACAGTTGGCTGGCCCGTACTAACAACACAGTCAACGAGACAGGCCCCTCGGAGGCCAAGAATAGCACTGGCAAGCTCCGGCGCAACAGACACAAACGCCGAAGCAACGACAACAACACCGATGACGCCACAGTCAACGCCGGATTCACTGGCTCCAAGTCCGGCCAGCGGAAGAAGCCCTATAAAAGAAATAATGAAGGACCTTCCAGCCTGGAACGCATACTCGACCGTCCGTGCCAGATACACGGCACCCCGGACAAGCAAGCCAATCATACCAACAGGGATTGTTGGGTTTTCGAGCAGGCTGGCAAGTTAAACGCCGAAAACAAAGAAAAGTGATCACAAAGTGAGGACGAGGACGAGGACGAAGAGCCCCGGCAGCCGAACACTGGGGGGCAGAAGAAATTTCCCCCTCAGGTCAAAACGGTGAATATGATATACGCTACACACATCCCCGAAAGGGAGCGTAAGCGTGCACTCAGGGATGTCTATGCGGTAGAGCCAGTCGCCCCCAAATTCAATCCATGGTCGTCATTTCCGATCACCTTTGATCGTCGAGACCACCCAACCAGTATCTGTCATGGCGGTTCGGCCGCATTGGTCCTCGACCAAATCATCGACGGATTTCACCTAACACGAGTCCTGATGGACGGTGGTAGCAGCCTCAACCTGCTCTATCAAGACACGGTGCGGAAGATGGGCATTGACCCCTCATGAATCAAACCAACAAAGACTACCTTCAAAGGAGTCATACCAGGCGTCGAGGCCCGCTGTACGGGCTCAATCACGCTGGAAGTGGTCTTCGGTTCTCCGGATAATTTCCGAAGCGAGGAGTTAATCTTCGACATCGCCCCATTCCGCAGCGTCTACCACGCACTGCTCGGACGAACAGTGTTTGCTAGATTGTCAGGACCCCGATTCCAAATCACACCGATCTAGCCTGTAACACCTCATATAACATTGCGGCCTCACGCACGGTACTCCCACGGGTGTCGCCTTACCATGGCCCGGGACCGTTTGCGCCTTTTGGCTCACGTATGTGATAATGTCGCTAGCATCCATATGACAGAGAACCCGGGCCGACATGGCTAGTCGTGAACCCAAAGCGGCACTAACGTATGGGGACAGGCATACATGAATCAACATCGAACGTGTCGATCAGCAGCGTGTGAGTCCGGGCTGTAGCACTGGGCTAACAGGACTCCGGGAACCCGGGCTGTAGTAGGCTAGGCAGGACTCCGGATGTCACCGCGTGACATTTCCCCGAAGGGACAGACACAGGAACGATATGATTCACATGCCGGCCAGTCAGGTGTCTAGAGCAGTAGTGCTGGGCTAGCAGGACTCCGGTGAACCGGGCTGTAGCGGACTACTATGGCTCAAGGAGGCACCAGACTACATTTCCCCATAAGAGAGGCTGCTAAAGATAAACAACTAGATTGTCGGATCCCACACATACCAAGCATTTCAAACATACACACAATATGCTCGATATGTGCAAATACAACATGGCATCACAACAAAACTCTACAACTCAAGTACTTTATTTAAAGGGTTCCGGAGAGCCTTACATAACTTGTTCATACAGATAGGGGTCACATGACCCGACACTCAAGTCATACAATCATACAAGCACATGCGGAAGCAAACTTTCTGGGTACAGACACTAGAAAGAAAGAAGGCTTGACGAAGCCTGTCAATCTACATAGGCCCTTCACAAGCCTAGATCACCACCTGGGTGGCGCGTCACTCGTCGTCGTCGAGTTCTACGTAGAACCCGTCAGAAGGGGCGGTGTTGTCGTCTGAAAACAGTAATTAAAGCAACATGAGTACAAAGGTACTCAGCAAGTCTTACAACAGATCCTACTATACATGTTCATTCTCAAGAAGGTAGTGGGGTTATTGCAGCAAGCCAGCTTTGACTCTTGGCTAAGCTATCCTACGATACACCACTTGTGAAATAGTTTTCGCACACGAGTCCACTAATCACCATCTCAATACTCCACCGTGGATCCTTCCTCGTCATCCAACGAGAGGGCCATCCGCGGTACTCACACTTATCTTGAGGCTTTTAGTAGTATCCATTTACTTGTCTATGAACTGCATAAGCGACCAAGTAGTCCTTTACCGCGGACGCGGCTATTCGAATAGTTTCATACCCTGCAGGGGTGTACTTCGTCACACACGCTCTCACCACTTATCGTCGCTACACGACGTGTACTCGGCAACCTTCAAGCGGAAGCCCAACGTGGGTGTCGGCCACAGCCTACCTAAACACTCGAGTCTCTAGTCCAGGTTTATCGCCTATTTAGGTTCCATCCGCAGGGAGTCCGGCCGAGGTTTCCACATACGGCCCCAAACGATGTGTGCAGGGTTCCCGGACACCAAACGGGCGACTTGGTACTCCGTGCCACGAGCCTACCGCATCACAGCCCACCCCTTGGTCAGCGCTGTCCACGGCCTCCAGCTTACTACAAACACCAGAAACTACGTGCAACTCCTGGACAGAGGACAAGGGTGAATAAGAAGCCGAGGGGGTCCATTGGTTTCGGGCCCAATGTGTGGTAGTAGCTGAATCTTAAATCACGCATACAGATCTCAGTTCTTAGGGACGGTCTCAATGAAACAACCCACCATGTACTCCTACATGGCCTCCCATCGATACCTTTACCAAATCGTATTCAACACTTTACTCCCTTTACCGACACACACACTTTCACTCTAGTTCATCTCCCTGATGAGCCAGACCTGACACAACTCTAAGCATAGCAAGCATAGCATTGTAGGAACACACAACATGGCTCAATCAACTCCTACACATGCTAGTGGGTTTCATCTAGTTACTGTGGCAATGACAGGTCATGCAAAGGAAAGTGGGTTCAACTACCGCAACACACAGCAGTTTGAATCGCGTTGTCTTAATGCAGTAAACGAGAGCAGAAGCGAGAAGATGGGTTTGTATCGAAATGATCAATGGGTTGCTTGCCTGACGGAGTGGTGGTGGGATACTGCCCTTCAGTTGGATACTCGTGAATATCCTCGGAGGCAGGACCTACCACGATGAGCATACCGAAGCATAATCAACACCAAGCAAGTGCAACAATATGATGCATGCATGAGACATGGCAAGATGGATGTGTTGGGCTAACGCAACTAAGACCAGATGGGTTTGGACTAATTTGAATCAAAGATTCAAATTCCAAGTTCATAAATGGCCCATATTAATGTTTTATCTTGTTCTGTATAAAACAGTAGGTTAACTTGCTTAATCATGCATGAAACCAGTACAGATGGACAGAATGGATTTTTCTGATCATTTTTCATATATAAATCTTTTCATTCTGAGCTATAGATTATTTTCTATGATTTTTTGAAGTTTGTGATAATTTCTGGAATTTCCAATATAAGAATAATTCCAGTAAATGTTTTACTGCGTCAGCCTGACGTCAGTGTGACGTCAGCAAGTCAACGGGGTCGTCCAGGTCAAACCTGACGTGTGGGTCCCCTGTGTCAGTGTCACTGTTAGATAATTAGTTATTTAGAATTAGTTTTAACTCTAACCCAGATATATTTAGCAGGCGGGCCCCACTTGTCAGTGACCCTGGGGGGTCAACCCGTGGTCAAACCACGCTGACTCGCCGGCGTTTAGGCGCCGGCGACGTCCAGACGCGGCGGTGGAGTGCGGGTTCCCTCCTCCGGCGACCAAAAGGACGGCGGAGAGTACCTACGTGTAGCTGGGGGCGAGCCGCGTCGACTGGTGGTGGTAGTGGAGCTCGGGGTCGCCGGAATCGACGCCGGCGACGAGCCGTGCAGCTGCCGGGGTACGGGCGTGGTTGAAACCGTAGCTAGAGAGCACGGCGAGGAACGTGCGAGGGTGCTACGGGTTCCTGGCGTTGCGGTGAAGCTAATGGCTACGGTGGTGTGGCCGTTGGATGGCCGGAGCCTCGTCGGCGACGAGCTCGTGCGGTGGCGCGTACGGGTGAGCTTCGTGAGGTGGCTACAGAGCTCAAGAGAGAGAGAGGAGAGGATGGGAAGGTGGCCATGCTCACGGCGGTAGCGACGGAGCAGTCGGCGAGGTCGGAGACGAGCTGTAGCAGTGGCGACGGCGGAGGGGATCTCCGACGGTGAGCGGCGAAGGCGAGGTCGGTGGCGGAGCTTCGGGGCAACCGAGCGCTCGGGGCCCGGCTTGCTCGAAGGAGTGGGCGACGGCGGTGCTGTAGGACACGGTGGTACGGCGCGAGGTCGACGGTGGGCGCGGCTACTCCGGTGAGGTGGCTGCGGCGGCGTCGGCCATGGTGGGAAGAAGGCGAGGGAGAGGCGATGGGGGAGAATGGCGATGTCCAGGGGCTCGGGGCGCGTCGAGGGAGGTCGGCCAGCTCATCCACGGCGAGGGCGGCAAGCAGGTGGCGCGGTGGCGAGCTCGCGCTCGCCGGCGTCACCTCTCTGCCTGCTCTGGCGAGAGCAGGCAGCTGACTGGCGCGGGCCAGCACAGTGCTGGGCCGCCAGGTGGGCTGCCAGGTAAGTTTCTCTGCCTTCTATTCTTTTCTCTTTTTATTTATTTCTGTACTGTGTTTTGAAATAGTAAAAATACTATTTCATTTGGAAAAATCCTGAAAATATTCTGGGGCACCTTTGAGATTATTCCCAACAGCCTAAACATACCTTCAAGATTATTTGGGCATTTGAAAATATTTATAGCATTTAAAATGCCCAAATGCAAATACTTATGGCTTGTGCAAAAATCCAAGATGGCCTCCAAAAATATGAAACCATTTTTGGCAGAGGTTTTAGCCAAGACCAAAGGTGGTGAACATTTATGGAGGGCATTTCAGGTTCATTGAAAAGAATTTTAGCAAACCCTAGTTGTTCCAGGGGGGTGCTGGGGGTTTCTGGCATCCCCATTTCAGGTTTCTGTGAAATGTAGACATGATGCAACACTCTAATGCATGAACTAACTGGGATGTGACATAGATTCAACACAGTGCCACACTACGCTTATCTCAAGCTCAAGATGCCTGGCCCACGCGGCGTCGTAACAGTCAATGGCAACATGGAACGCTCCCTCCGAACAGAGGAGCACACCGCCGCCCTAGCAGCAGAGGTACAAAGCGGCCTTCTCAAGCAGCACCATAGTGCGGCTGTCGAGCCCCTGGACACCATCAAGAAGTTCCGAACTACACTGCAGCAGGACAGCAAGGCTTGTCAAGAGCTTGACTGGCAATTTGGCCAACGTCCCAGTCCCGATGAAGTAGTGGCATTCGTACCACGCGTACATAATTACGCACCTGAAATTCCATGGACGTCGACGGAGGCACAAGCTAACCCGGGATCTACAGTTCGGCTAGACCGACCCCGGACACACTTTTTCCTTTTCGTTTCAGGTTCCTTTTCTCGCGAGCCTGATCAGTAGCCCCTTCGAAGGATCAGCATACAAAGGGGCCATGCAGCATAGGTGCGTAGGGTAACCTCCATACGTTCTTCTTGACGGTATTTTTACTTATTTCCCAGGACGCGCACGCTGCCCCTTCTTGATCCCGGCATGTTAAATAGCCCGGGTGCGTATCGCACTATTTGTATAAGATACGCCTTGACGTATCCATTCAGTTATAATAAAAATGATTTGCGGCCCAGTTTCTGTGGTTTTCGCTTCTTACTTCATTTTATTTCGATCTGCTTATCAGCTACATCGGTACTCTTTTATACGTTTCATATTCGCCAGGGGCTGCTTATCGCCCCATAACACGGCAACAAAGTCCGAACACTTCTTCTATAAAAATTTAGCACCCCGAAATTTAGCATTATATGCATTGGCTCTGAATCATGTCTTTGGTCAATAGTTGGGTTGCCCGGCTCCTGTGCTTGCTACCCTACGTTCCGCTCTATCGGCTAGGGTAGTAAAGGGAGAACTACTACGAATGTGCCCTGGCCTTGACCGGATGAGCACCTCAGTAGAGAAAGCCGAAAACTGACTATCATGATACGGCGAGAGCCGGTCAGCTGTTCGAGGGTTACAAAATCGTTGGAGAATTTTTCCGCGTCACGCGAAGGGTCGGCACTTCCCGGTCAGATGCTGATAGCACCCTGGCTTGGACCAGGGGCTACGCACTTGCTTAATTATAACACTCCTATGGCTAAGTGAGGGCGTTTAAGCCGTATAGTCTGATTGCCTTGTTCGTTGCGCTAAACAACTCCTTCAAGGACCATATAATTGGATCAAAATTGTTTAGATCCCATCCCGAACACCTCCGTACTAATTACGTGAGGGTAGAAGCCGACGACTGGCCAACCCTCAGATTGCATATAACACGGCCGCACAAGAGGAAACAATTTAAAGCATAAACGAAATTACATTACAAAACAAGCTTTGTCTTTCTAATACAAGGCAAAGGACAACATGAATGTATTCATTCGAGAATAATGTCCTTCGAATATTGAGCTGCCACAAGTCGAGACCCTTCTAGGACATCCGCAAAATACTTTTCGGGTGTGCGGTGCTCCTTGCCCTCTGGCGGCCCGCTGGCCACTTCAACAGCGGTCATCTTCGCCCACCACATCTTGCAGCGAGCGAAGGCCATACGGGCACCTTCAATACATACAGAGCGCTCGATGACGTCCAGCCACGGACAAGCTTCCACTAGCCGCCTCACAAGTCCGAAGTAGCTGCCGGGCATAGCTTCGGCTGGCCATATCCAGATTGTTAAATCCTTCATGGCTAGTTCGGCCACCCTGTGTAGCTCCACCAGCTGCTTTAGCCGATCGGTGAAGGACACGGGAGGCTCTGGTGTCGCATACTGCGTCCAGAATAACTTCTCCGTTGAACCTCCTCCTTCGGCTTGGTAGAACTCTGCAGCGTCTGATACGCTACGTGGTAAATCCGCAAAAGCCCCTGGGGAACTCCGAACCCGGGTTAGTAAAAGGTATTGCTTCTCCGCATACTTGCTTTGCATCTTAAAAGCCTTACCCGCCGTGATCTTCCTAGCCTCCTGGATCTTCTGGAGGGCAGCCCGGGCCTCATTCCGTGTGGTCTCCGCGCTCTGACAAGCCTTGGAGAGTTCGGCCTTTTGAGCCGAAGCATCATTCTCCAAGATCTCACATTTTTTCACCGCGTCTTGGAGCTCCTGTTGGACCTCCTTGACTCGGGCCTCGAGCTTTTTTCGGGCCGCTTGCTGCTCAATGGCCTTCCCTTTGGCTTCGGCCAAGGCCTTTTTTAGGGCCTCCACCTCGGTTGCGGCTCCTGCACATATTACGACACTACGGTCAGGATACAACGCATGTTCTTTTCGAACAAACAACAGGTCGTCATTTACCTTGCTTCTCCCGGAGCCGAATCGTCACCTCGTCGAGATCGTTCTCGGTCCACTCCAGCCTCTGCTTCAGTTCAGAGACTTCGGCAGCATGCGAGGTTGCGGCCAACAGCGACACCTACTTATGCATACATATCATGTTAGTCTCCTACAATAAAAGATTGATCCTCTGTCCGGTTCTTGTTGCCGAACACCGGACAGTGTCTCAGGGGCTACAGACTACATGGGTTTTTTTCTCTTTCTATTTCACTTACCTCGAAACCTGTCAACAGGTTGCTGCAGGCTTCGTTCAGTCCACTCTTGGCAGACTGAACCTTCTCGATCACCGTGCCCATAAGGACACGATACTCTTCCATAACGGAGGCGCCTCGTAGCACCTCCATCAGGTTATCCGGCGCCCCTGGATGGACAGGGACCACCGGCGGAAGCGGTGCACCCCCCTCCTTCAAAGGGGGCTGCCCGCCCGACTCCGGAGCCATATGGGCCTCCGGAATCGTATTCGGCTAAGGGCCAAGCTGGATGCTGCCCTCTTCGCTAGTCTCCATGGGGATCATCCCCTCCATATGTCCGGCAGTCGAGGCTTTGCCTTGTGGCGCCTCCCGGACAGCGTCCTGGGTTCCTCCCCGGTTCGGATCGGCCCTCCGGGACAGCACTTCGGTGTCGTCCCCGGCCCCGAGGGAATAAGTGGGCGGTGGCGACTGGCTCGGCATCTCCGACGGGGCCAACGAACTTACAGACGAGGATCGCTGGATCAGGTCGCGGGCCGGACTGCAATGGTACGGTTAACCACATCAAGATAATGGAGAGAAAGGGCTGGATGTGCGCATAAATAAGCCATGTCACTTACGACACGGCCTGGGGCTTAGTGCGGGGGCGTCGTTTCGGACTGCTATCAACGTCACACGCGGTGTTAACCGCGGGAACGCCCTTCCCCTTTTTGGGCGCCTCCGCCTCCAGATGGGCCAGAGCCGCCCTCTTCTTCTTCCTCTCCTCGGGGGGAGGATTGTTTTCTTCCTCCTCCTCCTCTTCCCCGTCATTGTCCGCAGGGACAGAAGAATGAGTTTCGTCGTCCTCGGATGCCACGTCCGAAGTACCCTTACGACAGAGGCCGCTCTTGGCCCCCTTTGCCTTCTTCTTGGCCTTCTTCTCCGGCGCCTTATACGGCGCCGGTACCAGCATCTCCACTAGACGCGGGATGACTGGTTCCTTAGGCAGCGCAGCCGGACACTGGATCCACTTTGCCCTCTCCATCCAGTCCTGAAAGAGCAATAACAAAGGCTCAGACATCATCCTCGAAACAATTAGGTTGGGGACTCGTTCGAAACAACATACCTTCCTGGCAGGGTGTGTACAATCGTGAACACGGTCCGAATCCGTGGCCGGTGGTTTCTCATTGCCCTTGAAGAGCAATTTCCATGCACCCTCGTGCGTAGTCTCGAAGAGCCTCACCAAGGTCCGGTGCTTCTTTGGATTGAACTCCCACAGCGGGCGGCTTCGGCGCTGGCATGGAAGGATCCGGCGAACTAACATCACCTAGATCATATCAACGAGCTTTACGCTCTTGGTTACACATGCTCTAAACACGCGTCTGCAGCGCTATCAGCTCATCAGGAGAACACTAGTCCGGACTCTTCTCGACCCAAGAGGTGAGTCGCACAGGAGCGCCGGAGCGGAATTTGGCAGCCGCGGCCCAGGTGGTGCCGCGTGGTTCTATGACGTAGAACCACTGCTTCTGCCACTCCTTTACCGTATCCACAAAGGTGCCTTTGGGCCAAGAGACATTGGACAATTTACTCACCATTGCCCCTCCGCACTCCGCGTGCTGGCCATCTACCACCTTCGGCTTCACATTGAAGACTTTGAGCCACAGTCCGAAGTGGGGGTGGATGCGGAGGAAGGCCTCGCATACGACGATAAATGCCGAAATGTTGAGGAAGGAATTCGGGGACAGATCATGGAAATCTACCCCGTAATAATACATTAGCCCGCGGACAAAGGGGTGAAGTGAAAACCCTAGCCCGCGGAAGAAATGGGGGATGAATACCACCCTCTCTGTGGGCTCCGGCGTGGGGACGATCTATCCCTCGGCCGGCAGACGGTGGGCGATCTCCTTCGCCAAATATCCGGCCGCCCAGAGCTCAGCAATGTCCTCCTCCGTGACGGAGGAGACCATCCACTTGCCCTGACCACCGGATCAGGACATGGTTGCTGGGGTGGAAAGGAGATTGGAACTTGGGCACTGGAGCTCGAGATCGGGAAGGCAGAGACGAAGAGAAAGCGTGAGAAGAGGAAGAGGGGATCCTTATCCTCTTATAAAGGCAGCAAACATTAAACGCCTCCTCGCTCGCCTTAAGATTCGCCTATTCCCAATGGCTGTGCAAGTGGCGCGGTTGGGTTACCCATGCCCGCATTGATGAGAATCCCGCAATAAGGGGACACGATCTCTGCTTCGACAAGACGTGCCAATAGCAACCGCGTCTTGCAACGTGGGGTGGCAGATGAAAACGGTTCAAGATTATAACCGGACAGGCGTAGCGTCATAGAAACTGTCAGCAGATTAGACTCGTGCAAATATTATATTCTCTCTGCGGTTGTGTGTGGAATGTGTTGCAGGTTCGGATACAATCATCGCATCCGAAGACTACCTTGGAGTTTGGAAGAAGGGGAACCCGCCTTGCAATGCCGAAGACAATCTGCGTGCCGGACTCCGCGTCATTGAAGCCAGGTTCAGGGGCTACTGAGGGAGTCCTGGACTAAGGGGTCCTCAGGCGTCCGGCCTGTTACTCATTGGGCCGGACTGATGGGCTGTGAAGACACGAAGACCGAAGGCTATACCCGTGTCCGGATTGGACTCTCCTTGGCGTGGAAGTCAAGCTTGGCGACCAATTATGAAGATTCCTTCTTATCTAACTGACTCCATGTAACCCTAGATCTCTCCGGTGTCTATATAAACCGGAGAGCATAGTCCGGATAGGACAGATTCATTACCATATACTCATAGGCTAGACTTCTAGGGTTTAGCCATTACGATCTCGTGGTAGATCAACTCTTGTAACACTCATATTCATCAAGATCAATCAAGCAGGAAGTAGGGTATTGCCTCCGTAGAGAGGGCCCGAACCTGGGTAAACATCGTGTCCCCCGTCTCCTGTTACCATTGATCCTAGACGCATAGTTCGGGACCCCTACCCGAGATGCACCGGTTTTGACACCGACAGAGCCTAGCATGTACAGATATGGCCTCGGAACACTGGAGACCGAAAGGTCGAACATGAATCATATAGTAGATATGATCAACATAGAGATGTTCACCATTGAGGACTACTCCATCTCACGTGCTGATCGGACATGGTTTAGTTGATATCGATCCCGTGATCATTTAAATGACTCGAGGGATGTCTATCTAAGTGGGAGTTCATAAGTAATATGATTAATTGCAGTTAATTTCTCATGAACTTAGTCCTGATAGTATTTTCATATCTACGTTGTAGATCAATAGCTTGCGATGTAGCTCCCCGTTTATTTTTGATATGTTCCTAGAGAAAAATAAGCTGAAAGATGTTAGTAGTAATGATACAGACTAGGTCCGTGATATGAGGATTATCCTCATTACTGCATAGAAGAATTGTGTCCTTGATGCACCGCTGGGTGACAGACCGATTGCAGGAGCAAATGCAGACATTATGAACGTTTGGCATGCTCGATATGATGACTACTTGATAGTTTTGTGCACCATGCTTTACGGCTTAGAATCGGGGCTTCAAAGACGTTTTGAATGCCACGGAGCATATGAGATGTTCCAAGAGCTGAAATTGGTATTTCAAGACTCATGCCCGTGTCAAGAGGTATGAGACCTTTGACAAGTACTTTGCCTACAAGATGGAGGAGAATAGCTCAACTAGTGAGCATGTGCTCAGAATGTCTGGGTACCACAATCGCTTGAATCAAGTGGGAGTTAATCTTCCAGATAAGATAGTGATTGACAAAATTCTCTAGCCACTATCCAAGCTACTAGAACTTTGTGATGAACTGTAATATGCAAGGGATGATGAAAATGATTCCCGAGCTCTTCGCGATTCTGAAATCGGGGAAGGTAGAAATCAAGAAAGAGCATCAAGTGTTGATGATTAACAAGACCACTAGTTTAAGGAAAAAGGGCAAGGGAAAGAAAGTAAACTTAAGAAGAATGGCAAGCAAGTTGCCGCTCCCGTGATGAAGCCCAAAGCTGGACCTAAGCCTGAAACTGAGTGCTTCTACTGCAAAGGGAATGGTCACTAGAAGTGGAACTACCCCGAATACTTGGTGGGTAAGAAGGATGGGAAAGTGGACAAAGGTATATTTGATATACAGATTATTGATGTGTACTTTACTAGTGTTCATAGCAACCCTTGGGTATTTGATACCGGTTCAGTTGCTAAGATTAATAACTCAAAACGGGAGTTGCAGAGTGAACAAGACTAGTTAAGGACGAAGTGACGATGTGTGTTGGAAGTGGTTCCAAGATTGATATGATCATCATCGCGCACTCCCTATACTTTTGGGATTAGTGTTGAACCTAAATAAATGTTATTTGGTGTTTGCATTCAACATGAATATGATTTGATCATGTTTATTGCATTACGGTTATTCATTTAAATCAGAGAATAATTTTTGTTCTGTTTACATGAATAAAACCTTCTATGGTCATACACCCAATGTAAATGGTTTATTGAATCTCGATTGTGGTGATACAAATATTCATAATATTGATGCCAAAAGATGCAAAGTTGATAATGATAGTGCAAAATACTTGTGGCACTGCCGTTTAGGTCATATTGGTGTAAAGCGCATGAAGAAACTCCATGCGGATGGACTTTTGGAATCACTTCATTATTAACCATTAGATACTTCCGAACAATACCTCATGGGCAAGATGACTAAAACTCCGTTCTCCGGAACAATGGAGCGAACCAATGACTTATTGAAAATAATGCATACCGATGTATGTGGTCGGATGAGTGTTGAGGCTCGCGGCGGGTATCCTTATTTTCTAACCTTCACAGATGATTTGAGAAGATATGGGTATATCTACTTAATGAAACACAAGTCTGATACATTTGAAAAGTTCAAATAATTTCAGAGTGAAGTGGAGAATCGTCGTAACAAGAAAATAAAGTTTCTACGATATGATCGCGGAAGCGAATATTTGAGTTACGAGTTTGGCCTTCATTTAAAACAATGTGGAAAATAGTTTCACAACTCACTCCACTTGGAACACCACGACATAATGGTGTGTACGAACATCGTAACCATACTTTATTAGATATGGTGCGATCTATGATGTCTCTTACCAATTTAGCACTATCGTTTTGGGGTTACGCATTAGAGACAGCTGCATTCACGTTAATAGGGCACCGTCTAAATCCGTTGAGACGATACCGTATAAATTGTGGTTTAGCAAGAAACCTAAGCTGTCGTTTCTTAAAGTTTGGGGTTGTGATGCTTATGTGGAAAAGCTTCAGCCTGATAAGCTTGAACCCAAATTGGAGAAATGTGTCTTCATAGGATACCCAAAAGAAGCTGTTGGGTACACCTTCTATCACAGATCTGAAGGCAAGATCTTTGTTGCTAAGAATGGATCCTTTCTAGAGAAGGAGTTTCTCTTGAAAGAAGTGAGTGGGAGGAAAGTAGAACTTGATGAGCTAATTGTACCTTCTCTCGAATTGGAAAGTAACTCATCAGAGAAATCCATTCTCGTGATGCCTACACCAACTAGAGAGGAAGCTAATGATGATGATCATGAAACTTCAGATCAAGTTACTACTGGACCTCGTAGGTCGAACAGAGCACGTTCCACACCAGAGTGGTACGGTAATCCTGTTCTGGAAGTCATGTTACTAGACCATGACAAACCTACGAACTATGAAGAAGCTATGATGAGCCCAGGTTCTGATAAATGGCTTGAGGCCATGAAATCTGAGATAGGATCCATGTATGAGAACAAAGTGTCGACTTTGGTGGACTTGCCCAATGATCGGCAAGCAATTGAGAATCAATGGATCTTCAAGAGGAAGACGGACGCTGATGGTAGTGTTACTATCTACAAAGCTCGACGTGTCGCAAAAGGTTTTTGACAAGTTCAAGGTGTTGACTATGATGAGATTTTCTCACTCATAGTGGTGCTTAAGTCTGTCCGAATCATGTTAGAAATTGCCTAATTTTATGAAATGTGGCAAACGGAGGTGAAAACTGCATTCCTTAATGGATTTCTTAAAGAAGAGTTGTATATGATGCAACCAGAAGGTTTTGTCGATCCTAAAGGTGCTAACAAAGTGTGCAAACTCCAGTGATCCATCTATGGACTGGTGCAAGCATCTCGGAGTTGGAATATATGCTTTGATGAGGTGATCAAATCATATGGTTTTATACAGACTTATGGTGAAGCCTGTATTTACAACAAAGTGAGTGGGAGCCCTGTAGCATTTCTGATATTATATGTGGAAGATATATTGTTGATCGGGAATGATATAGAATTTCTGGATAGCATAAAAGGATACTTGAATTTTTTTAATGAAAGACCTCGATGAAGCTGCTTATATATTGGGCATCAAGATCTATAGAGATAGATCAAGACGCTTGATAGGACTTTCACAAAGAACATACCTTGATAAAGTTTTGAAGCAGTTCAAAATGGATCAGTCAAAGAAAGGGTTCTTGCCTGTGTTACAAGGTGTGAAGTTGAGTAAGACTCAAAACCCGACAACGGCAGAATATATAGAGAGAATGAAAGTAATTCCCTATGCCTCAGTCATAGGTTCTATAAAGTATGCCATGTTGTGTACTAGACCTGTTGTGTGCCTGGCCATGAGTTTGGAAAGGGGTACAATAGTGATCCAGGAGTAGTCACTGGACATCGGTCAAAATTATCCTTAGGTACCTAAACAGGACTAAGGAAATGTTTCTAGGTTATGGAGGTGATAAAGAGTTGGTTGTAAGAAGTGACGTCGATGCAAGCTTCTACACCGATCTGGATGACTCTAAGTCTTGATCTGGATACATATTGAAAGTGGGAGAAATTAGCAAGAGTAGCTCCATGCGGAGCATTGTAGACATAGAAATTTGCAAATACATACTGATCTGAATATGGCAGACCCGTTGACTAAACTTCTCTCACAAGAAAAACATGATCACACCTTAGTGCTCTTTGGGTGTTAATCACATAGCGATGTGAACTATTGGTGTTAAATCACATGGCGATGTGAACTAGATTATTGACTCTAGTGCAAGTGGGAGACCGAAGGAAATATGCCCTAGAGGCAATAATAAAGTTGTTATTTTATATTTCTTTATATCATGATAAATTTTTATTATTCATGCTAGAATTGTATTAACCGGAAACTTGATACATGTGTGGATACATAGACAAAACACCGTGTCCCTAGTAAGCCTCTACTAGATTAGCTCGTTAATCAAAGATGGTTAAGTTTACTAACCATAGACATGTGTTGTCATTTGATGAACGAGATCACATCATTAGGAGAATGATGTGATGGACAAGACCCATCCGTTAGCTTAGCATGTTGATCGTTAAGTTTTATTGCTATTGCTTTCTTCATGACTTATACATATTCCTTTGACTATGAGATTATGCAACTCCTGGATACCGGAGGAATACCTTGTGTGCTATCAAACGTCACACCGTAACTGGGTGATTATAAAGATGCTCTACAGGTATCTCCGAAGGTATTTTTTGGGTTGGCATAGATCAAGATTAGGATTTGTCACTCCGAGTATCGGAGAGGTATCTCTGGGCCCTCTTGGCAATGCACATCATAATAAGCCTTGCAAGCAATGTAACTAATGAGTTAGTTATGGGATGATGCATTATGGAACGAGTAGAGAGACTTGCCGGTAACGAGATTGAACTAGGTACACTACAAAAAAAGACACATCCGTGACATTTTGGGCTGAACGAAATTTTTTTCTGTCATACTTATGACACTTCTATGACGATAATTGTGACAAAACCCGATATCATCATAGATGTGGTGGGGTCCTACTTCTATGACAAAAAATCATGACAGAAAATGGGCTTTTCGTCCTGGGTGGGCCAGAGACGCAGCTGCATGACATTCTTTGGGCCGTCCATGACGGAAAAAACCGTGGTAGAAGCGAGGGCGAGGAAAATATCGGGGTGTTCCCGGTTACGGTGGGTGGTCGGGGCCGAGCGATGCGCGTTTCTCTCGTACACGCACGCACGTGGGTGCGAGGCGTTGGGCTCTAACTGAACCCGAGCGAGGCGTTGGGCTCCAACTGAACCCGAGCGATCGATCGATGGCTGTTAACTGAACCCGATCGGGCGATTCCTTCGCTACTATTGCTAACTGAAGCCGATCAATGCTGAGTATGGATGAACAGTGACCGTTGTTGGGGGGTTTGGATGAACAGTTCCTGGTGGGGGTGGATGAACAGGACCCCGATCGATCGAGCCGGTTGGGGCTGGATGAACAGGACCCCGTGGAGGGCTGGATGAACAGGACCACCCCGTGGAGGGCAGGATGAACAGTAGACGGTGGAGGGCTGGATGAACAGTAGCCCGTGGAGGGGTGGTTGAACAGGAGCATGTGGAGAGGGCTGGTTGAACAGTAGCCGGTGGAGTAGCGCGCGGTGGAGGCTGGATGAACAGGAGCCCGTGGATGAACAGTCGCAGCTGGAGGCTGGAGGAGGTCGACGGTGGATGAACAGTAGCCCGTGGAGGCTGGAGGGGGTCGACGGTGGAGATGAACAGTATCCCGTGGAGTCACGTTTTGTGCTACGCCACACCCCTCCCGATGAACAGGACCCCCATTTCGACCGTAGCGCTCCAACACAAGTCCGTTTCCTCTGTTTTGCGGTACGCCACACCCCTCCCGATCAACAGGACCCCCGTAACGACCGTAGGAGGTCCGTTTCCTCCGTTTTGCGGTACGCTAGACCCCTCCCGATGAACAGGATCCCGTTTCGACCGTGGCCGGTCGAACACAAGGTCGTTTCCTCCGTTCTGCGGTACGCCAGGCCTTGTTTCCATCGGTTGTTCCGTCCAGGCCCTCCCGATAAACACGACGATGCATTCCGTTCCGACCCAGCCGGTTGGCTCCCCATGAACATGACGACGACGCAGTTTCTCCGTTCCGACCCAGCCATGTACACGAGCCCTGGCCATACATATGCGCGAGTAGGCGTTCGAGACCCTGCCCGTATGTACGTACGTGGCCGTATTTTCTTTCTTGCACACTGGCCGCTGGACGTACGTGTACATGCTACGTGCGCGCCTCTACTACGACATGTGCGCGCCTCTACATCGACCAGTATGTACATACATGTTCGCGACTAGAATGACAACGCTACGTACGCTTCGACCAGGTGGGTCCCGACTGTTAGGCACTTCCTTTCCTGCGAAGATGTAGCTAGTGGGTCCCAGCAGTCAAGGGGGCGAATCGTTTGTTTTGCCCAGACGCACTTCCTTGCGTGCGAAGATGTAGCTGGTAGGCTGGAGCAAGAAGACCAGAGGTTGAAGAAGCACGACGGCCGTTGGATGGACATTGAACGGTCACTGCAGCTAGAATCGTTTATATTGACTAAGTTGACAAAGCCCTTGGTACACATCAACTTAGTAGGCCCACAGGTCAGCTTCCGAAACGGTGCGCCCAAATGTCAGGGGGAGGAATCAATTTTTGGGCGGGTGAAGCTAGAATCCGAGATTGAAGAATAAGCACGGCATCCGTTGGATGGACATCCAACGGCCACTGCTACTTGAACCGTGTGTTGACTATAAGTTGACAAAGCCTTGCATACGCGTCAGCTCTCTTTTTTTTTGAGGGGACGCGTCAACTTAGTAAGGCCACAAGTGTGTGGCAGAGAACTTATAGCCCATTTGAGATTTGTAAGAATGTGTAGCCAATTCTTGAATTCTAATGGAATTTACTATAGCCCATTTACAGTTTGTTAAAAGTACAACCCATTTCAACCAACCGTTCAAAACAGAATTCAATAAAATTTCCCACATTTTGATGGGATCCAAAATATTTTTATCCCAAAATTTCTAGTTAGATTAAATACAATTTCAATATAAATTTATATTACGTAAAAATCCAACGAAACATTGCGCTCGCAACAATTAATGAAATTAAAATGTTCAATATCCAAAAAATATATTTCATAAAGTAATTATGTGTTTCGTGCATTTTTATAGTTACTGCCCAGTTTTCATAATTACATCCAATTTATTATTTCTTAAAGCCCATTTTCTTGTTAAGCCTAATGCATCCCTCCTAGGAAAGGTTTGCAGCCCAGCGGGGTAGAGAATAACAACTTGACCTTGCCTGGGTATTCCTAAAAAAAGTATAGTTGGGCTAGCCATTTTCAGCTTGAAAAAAATTAATATCTGGGCTGGATATCTGGCCTGAGCTAGATGGGCCACAGCCCGCCCAGTTAATAGCTGCAGCGATGTTTTCGTTGTTGTTCAGAGGAGAAAAATTAATATCTGGGCTAAACATCGCTCAAGAAAAACTCTGCAGTGCTCACACCTCAAAAACACAAATACTGCTCGAGCTGCTTGGTCCCAACCGTCGGCCGCTTCTTGTGCAATTCTCTCATTTATTGACTACATAGGTTGACAATGGTGTGGGACCGTGATGTGAGGAAACCAGGAGGAAGCAAAAAAAAAATATAGTTTTATATACTAATAAGGAGGCACTTGCGTACGTGCGGCTACGGCCCTGGTGGGTCCCCACTGTCATCCTCTCCAAGTAAAGCCATCTCCTCATCCTCATGTCCATTGACCATGTTGACAACGCGAGACGGCGGTGCCACGGCGAGCGCAACAACTCGAAGGACGACGGAGAGGGTCTCGGGGGCCCTACGGATGGTCTGATACAGCGCCCGCTGCTCATTTGGGAAGCCAGGATCATAGGGCCACATGTCCGCGACGGCATTGTCGTTCGCTTGTTCACCGGTGCTCTTTGAGGAGACGGAGGTTGCAGCACAGGTCCTCCTGTGCTGGTAGCTCTTCCGCCATTAGGGCGTCGAAGTGCGGCCGCACCTGCTCTATGGTGAACACGGCATGAACCGGCATGGACAGTGGCGCCGGCTCCTGGTCGGAAGCTACGTCCATCGTCTGATTGTCACCGCTCAAGCTCGGCGAGGTAGCTAGCGAGCCAGCATGTCCGACTGCTGGACCGACCCGCTGCCAAGCACGAGTCTGACTGCCCTGGCCCACCCAGACCGCCTCCCTCGCCCGCGCGTGCTTTCCGCCCGAAACGGTCAGCGCCACCCGCCCCGCTTCCCGGTGCATGCGATTGCTCCGCCTTCAAATGACACAAGTGTCGTCCGTCCATCCTTCTACCGCCCACATTAATGATATGCGGTTGCCGAGGCGGCTACTCTGGTGCCACTTGTCCGTCCCTCCACCGCCCACCATTGTTATATAAACTGTTGCGCCGGCCATAGCCGCAGTCATCCGCATCCGTTCCTATTCTCCTGTCCACACCACTACTTCCCACCATGGCTTCCTCGCGCTCCAGCGCTCTTCGGGACGGGCGGACGACAGACCACAAGGAGATGGCAGCCATTACTGCCGACTGGCTGGCCGGCAGGCAGATGCAGGACGACGATGTCCCAATGGAGAACATGGTAGTCGACGATCCAGCGCCAACCCCCCCCCCTCCGTGCCATCCTCGCCAGTGCATTGCACCATGACCATCGGCAAGGCCCGTGCCCAATATATGGACACGGTGAGGCAGAAGCATGAGGAGCAGTTCCGGGAGGCGCAGGCCGACGCCGCCTACAACCACCATCTTCTCCAGGAGCACCTGCAGGCGGAGGAGCAGATCACCGCGGAGCAGGCGGAGCTGGAGGCACTGCTCGACTCGTACCGCTCCGCCCGCGAGGGCCACCTCGAGCGCTGGCGGTACCGCATGCGGGTGGCGGAGGCTGCCGCCGCCTATAAAGAGGGCGATGAAGCGAGCGAGGCGCTGTTTGGCGAGACCGAGGACGATTACAGGATGATTGAAGAGCGCTCCGTGGTTGAGCAAGCTCATGAGATACAGTCATTTGCTAGAGAACTTGAGCACTTCAGTTGTATGCTACCAGACAAGTTTGTTGCCGGAGGTATCATCACTAAGCTTCCTCCTTCGTGGATCTCATTGGCACTCTTGATGTGGAAGAAAAGGCGAGAGCAAAGGACACATGTGCTCGAGGAATTGAGGGAGGATCTAGTGCTAATCTGGTACAGAAGAAGAACTTCCAGCCCCACAAGTTCAAGAACAAGGGCAAGTTTGATGGTAAAGCAAAGTTTGATGGGAAGAACAAGGCTGTGCAACACATGAACTTCAAGAAGAAGAATGACAAGAAGAAAGGTGTTTGTCATGTGGGGATCCTGATCATTGGGCTCCTAGTTGCCCTAATCGCTAAGACAAGCTAGGCGGGTTGACCACTGACGGCCAGTTAGCTTCTTGGCGGCGACGTGGAGTCGGAGAGCTATGTTGGAGAAGGACGCTGCTTCTACTTAACTGCTGGTGCAGTTGGCTGACTGACACGTGGGCCCAATAGGCATCTGGGCCACATGTCAGTTACGCAACTGCACCTGCAGTTAAGTCACTGAAGCTTCTGTTTGGCTCAGCCGGACACAGGTGGGTAGCGTCGGTTAATTAATTATACCTCCAGCGCACCCCTTTTTAGTTGAAGAATGTGTGAAATGTAATGAAATCCGGCATGTTTATATGAAATCCGACCGTGTATGAATGAATTTATTTCGATTAGTTCGAATTCTTGTATCACTGGCATTGGATGAACATGCAAAACAATACGTACTAGCATTATTCCCAGGGTGATCACCTCGTTTGCAGCAGTTTCACTTGTACTCCCTCCGGTCCTTTCTAGTCTACATACAAGTTTTGTCTGCAGTCAAAGTATCTCTACTTTGACCAATCTTATAGAAAAAAGTATGCACTTTCACAATGTGCGAAGTAAAAAGGAACAGAAGGAGTACAAAGAGTTTGAGCAGCTTTTTAGCGTTCCTGTACATTGCAATCAAACACACAGGCCTGGCAATTCATAGAGAACATTCAAAACAATCGATGATTATGCATCTCAGGGATTCACATGTCAGAGCCAATATTTACTTCACAACTAAAGAATAAAGAAAAAAATGGATCGACGCTGCTGACAGCAAAGGGCGTCCCATTCGAAAATATCAAACGCATGTCTTCTTGCTAAAATCAATGAGCAAAATTTGACAAGGTTTTCCCATTCCAAAATATCAAATGCCTACGATTGTGGAATGGGCAGGGTTTGGACATTGACATGGCACCTCGTGCTAAATAAACCAGCTATTCTTTTTGTGCAACTCCACCAAAATCAACCAAATTCGCGCGTAGCTTGTATGATTTCGCCCTTATATGTTGCAATGCCTTGAACTTATCGGCACCTCCTTTCTTGTGGTGGAAATGAATGATTCGATGTATTCATGAACATTTTGTGCAGTTCCCATTGAAATCGAGCTGAGCACCCCTCTTTGCACAAATACAAAAAAAGTGATTAGTATAAAGCAAACTATACTATGAATTGACAGTTTAAACAGGCACCTACATGGTCCATGTAGAGCACACTTTCAGAAAAATGGAACTCACCAGAAAGAATCCTAGAACAACATTGTACCCGCGCATCACAGCAAGAAAATGGAGATTTGTCGGTCCTTCTGAGCTGAAGTTAGTTTGGTCTTGTGGGGGGTAATGTAACCATCCTTCAACTGCTCCTTCTGATGAGAAGATAGACAGGGCTTCTTCATCCTGGCATAATTGGAACTAGTCACTTCATGTACTCCATATTCTTCTTCATAGGAGGATGTTCCTGTTGTGCAAAGACAAGAGGATAACTAAATGCTAGCATCCCTGTTTGCTCGAAAAAAAGGAAAGGAAATATTTAAAACAGCACAGATGAAGCACTTCTCAAGGAAAATACCACTTTTTGATGACAGTATCTAAACAGTAGCACAACACCAATAGAGATGACAAAGCTCAATCATATGGATGAAATCAGTGGGCGAGTACCAACCTTTGTTAGGAGGCTTATTGTGTAGAGCATACAGATGAAGCACTTCTTCGGAACCATCTGTTGCTATCTACTGTGGTGGCCATGCTTACTATATACTCCTCGATTAGATTAATATTTCCAACATCTTCTTGTGCAGTTCCACTAAAATATATGGTATCTTCAAAGAAGATCCATGTTTGCACAAGTAGAGATAATTATGTATTACATTAAGAGTGGCATCAAATCAGTGGCAAAACAATTGCTCGCTCCAGCCATAGCAATAAATTAAGATGCAAAACTATATCATTACTTGTGTCATCATAGTTCCAGTGCTTCATTACAGCACCAGGAGTTGATTTTTGTTTTTCTTCCGCTTGTTCTTCCCCTTCATCACTCGGTTCAATAACAGACAAGCTTCGCCTTCAATGTAAGATTTGGCATGTCAATTAGGTTGCACAAGTATAGCACTAAACAATGACATTAATTTTCTAATGAAAGTGGCAAAATACATGCCAACAGTTGTGAAATATCCTTATCTTACCTCAATGGGATATTGCGGTGCACATACAGATTGGAAGTCTTGTCTCCATTTGTGCAGTTCACTAAAATCAAGCAACATTACCGTACAAGTAGCACAACATATGAAAGCACACTGCAGAATCATGTGAAAGAAGGCTAGTACTGACCTCTCATGATGCGGAATTCAAACAACTCACAAGAAGAAGATCTGAACCAAATTTGCCAACACGGATAGGGAGTAAGATCTCCTCTTGTGCAGTTCCACTAAGATCAAGCAATCAAGCAACGTTGTCGGTGTGACATTTTGGTTGAACTGCACAAAACACTCTTAAAACAAAAGTGTTTTGTGCAGTGCAACAAAAGGTCACAATGGCAACGAGGTTAAGTAGATAACCCTGTTTACACAGAGGTGCAAAGGAAACAACTAGTGGTCAATAACGGTGGATGACACAGAAGCCAACAAAAAGAAGCATCTACCTTATCTAAATGGGAAAGAAAGTAAGACGGTAGCATTTCTCAAACGGTGGCATTGATTAATATTAACAGAGAGATTATATTAACAATAAAATTCGTTAAACATGTAATTTTCTTTTAACTGTGGCATTGCATCAATTTTCCAGCGGCATTATTAGAGGGTGCTTTTTTACAGGGACATTTTGGTGGAGGGACTAAAAAAATCCGTGTCAGTCCCATCTAAACCAAACAGGAGGGACTTTTAGGGACTAAAAGTGGGCATTTGGGACTAAAGAAAGAAGACCCCGATGGAGAGTCTTTTTGGGACTTTTTCCAACAGTTGCGCCTGCCACGCCTCGCACCTTGTCTCTATTAGTTCATTACTAGGGGTAACATGGTCTTTTAGCATGTCATTTAATAACCTGTAGTCCATGTTTAGTCCCTGGAACCAAGCAGGTAGGGACTATGGAGTTTTTAATCAAACAGGGCCTTAGATTAACAACAGCTAAAGAGTTGCACGGGACAGTGGACGCACCAGCACCATGTGCATCTACCGATGTACTGTGGTGATGCACAGTCTGTTGCAACAAAGAGCAAACAACCAAGGAGCATATTTGTGTTGGTCCCAGTTTTGTTATCTTTAGACACCTTTCCCTATGTGAGCGCAGTAAATCTAGTCCTGCTCAAACTATACAGCCTTGTCCCCCAAAACAAAAGATCAGTTTGTTACAGATGTGCGCACTGTGTTTGTCATTGCTTTCCCTTTTCGACCAACGTAGGTGCTGGATAGCCAGTCTGTACTAGTACTTTCCCCACTTCCTTTCCTCTGTGAACCACGTCCTAGATTTATGCTATACAACTTTCCCCACTACTTTCCCCCATTTCTGTCCTCTTTGAACCACGTCTTAGATTCATGCGATACAACTTTCCCCACTACTTTCCCCCTTCCTTTCCTTTTTGAACCACGTCCTAGATTCATGCTATACAACTTTTCCCACTACTTTCCCCCATTCCTTTCCTCTTTGAACCATGTCCTAGATTCATGGTATACAACTTTCCCCACTACTTTCCTGTTTGATCCAACACCTAGATTTGAGTGCAGAAGCAGAAAAAGCCCACATGCAGCTAGAGCAATGCATGTGGAATAAGTAAATTATACCTTAAGGTTCTTGGGGTGTGGTTCGGTTGGCGACCGGAGGCCGTTCGACCCACACTATGTACGGCGGCGAAGAAGAAGGGGCTGGAGGCCCTCCCGCGCCGCCGCTGGGTGCAAGTGAACAGCTGCGCCGGTAGTGGATTCCCTCCCTCGCCGACGGCGACAGCGTTAAGCCTCCTTCCCTTCCCGGCGGACGGATCCTGCCGGCTCTTTGACCACCAGTGAGGGGAGAGAGAGAGGCCAACGAAGTCTTATTTAGATCCAGAGAGGGTGAGAGAGTGTGAAGAGAGCAACTACAAGCAGACCAGGAGTGAGGGGAGAGAGAGAGGCCAACGAAGTCTTGTTTAGATCTGGAGAGGGTGAGAGAGTGTGAAGAGAGCAACTACAAGCGCTGAGGCTCCAGCGTGTATATATATACTGGAGAGAGTGTGAAGAGTGCAAACCCTAGAAAACAAGCGCCGAGGCTGCAGCTTATACGTGATGAGGTGATTATACGGTCACTACAAGATCGTATAGCTCCGTATCCATCCATTTTGACCAGTCAAAGAATCCTCCTGGCACGAATTATGCTCAAGTGTAGTTATCGAACCCGAGACCTCAAGTTAGATGAGTGAATAGGCTAACCAGCTACACAACCCTCCCATTATGTTCAACGAGAGGAAAATAACCTTTTATACATTCTTGCATTCGTGTGACAAGCATGCCGTGTTATTTTTTGTGTGTGTGGGAGTCATTGGGATTTAAATCATAATCATGTCATGTGGCTTTGGTGGTAAGACTATCCACAGTGGTGCAGAAATAATGCAGCCTTAGTCACCTTACCTCTCTCCACGTAGTACGTTGGGTCCCACCAGTCAGAGGGTGAAACAAACAAATTAATAAGAAAATTAAAAGCACCAGCGGTGTATCTTACCTCACACATCTTGCTACTGCTCGGGAACACTCTCCAATTGATCCCTCTGTTCACTCACGTACTATTTTAAGTGAATCCTTATTATAACATGCACACAATTTTGGGCACTTGTATTCGACCTAAGTCAGTGTGCCGGCGTATCTCGTACGACTCCCTCCGTCTAGGTGTAATAAGTCACGTTAGAAGGTGCAGCGGGACCAAGGTGCAAGCAGATTGGAGGAGAACGAGAAACTTGACCGGTCATTCCTCCAATCAAAGCCCTGATTTCTATCTCTAAACGCAACAATTAATCCAAACAACTAAGAGACGTCGTTTGCTACCATGCAGGGCCACGTATTAACTCGCATGCAAGCCGACTTTGATTTCTTGACTGATCAACGCGTAGTTGCGCTCCAACCATTGGGTTTCCGGGGGAGATAACAAGGTAGAGTAAGGAGCGTTTGGTTACATTGCTTAGGCTGGTCATAGTGGTGAGTAACTTGGACTAGTACAACATGCATATGTTACTAGTCTATGTTTCTACTACGCGAAGTTTGCCGTCGGAAGCGAGCCGATCTGGCTCTCCTGAGCTAGCAAGGTTATTCTAGCCCACCCAAGCTAGCTGGCCCACAAAAGCTAACATATTTTAACAGTTCCAAACGCCTAACCTTTCCCGACTATGCTATAAGCTGTTCTTGCAAAGGATCCAAACGCTCCCTAAGTAACAACGCTCGCTAGCAACGAGGCCAGGAGGGGATTAAGATGCGAAGTTAATCGATGACGCCTAAACATTTTGGGAATATCTGATTTCCGTAGGATGACTTAACACCTAGACGGAGGGAGTACTACTCCTCAGTCCAGGTTTGATGGAATATTCGTCACCTCTTCTCTTCTTGTACGTACTCCATTTGCATCTCACTTCCTGTGGGTTCGCACTCGCACGATTTTCCTATTCTATGAACCTGTGTGTGCGTGTGCGTGTGTGTGTGTGTTTAACAGCATGTGTGTGTGTTAGAGAGAGTGACAGATCGACCTACTCCTACAGAGAGATGGTGTGTAGTGTATGATTGTAGCCGCGAGAGTCGGTGCATCCTCTCATTTCCGGGCGTCCGATAGGGACAGGCGGACAGCTGCCACGCCCGCTCCTGACCAGCCTGGCCCACCCAAAGCCCCTCCATCGCCCGCGTGCGCTTCCCGCGCAAAACGGTCAGCGCCGCTCCAAAGAATCGGTGCCGCATTCATGCCCGGGCAGAGCAGACGCGGCCTCTCACTGGCGCCTGCGTTGAAGGGAGAAGCGAATTCAAAAGTGATGGTTGCTTCGTCCGTCCAACTTACTGTTGGGTCTATGTGATTTGATGGCTCATTGGTCATTATTACTGAGGTGGTAGGACTGCTGGATGTCCCACGCTTTCGGCGAAAGGAGGTACTACTAGATTACAATTTTCTCCATTCTTACGGCGGAGGAGTGCAAGAGCAGTGAAAACACGCAGGCTCAGTGATTACATGGCCCACCTCACACTATCACCATATTTTTTGGACACCGTGCGACACCTAACTCTTTACATAGTACTCCCTCCGTTCCTAAATATAAGTCTTTGTAGAAATTCCACTAGGTGGACTACATACGGAACAAAATGAATGAATCTACACTTAAAATGCATCTATATACATCCGTATGTGGTTCATGGTGAAATATCTACAAAGACTTATATTTAGGAACGGAGGAAGTACTTGTATAGTACGTACTGTAATTTATCAGCGAGATAGTACAATGCTATGAAGCTTCCAGCTTCTGTTACATGTATCTTGCGTCCAAGGTTGCCTGTTGCAACATTTCATCAAATACAAAGGAGACTAACATGCATGCTATTGCATCTCAATGATTGACAGATCATAGCAAATATGTACTCCCTCCGTTCCAAAATAAGTGTCTCAACTTTATGCTACATACGGAGCAAAATGAGTGAATCTACACTCTAAAATACGTCTATATACATCAGTGTTTGGAGTATGTACTAGTAGTTCATATTGAAATCTACTAAAGGACATATATATTCCAAACAATATGAAATCTCTCTAACCAAGGTAGTAGGGACGAGGAGTAAACGGGGGGAGTAGTAAAATTTTGTCCTCGTCTTACGAGCCACCGCGCGCGTGGGCGAGGGAGCGGCCATAAGGCGTACAGTACTACTACTACTCATGCAGTCCCTAGCCATTGAAACAAAGATAGCTAAAGAAAAAAAGATCCATGCAGTCCCTAGTGTCACGACCGGTTTTTCAATAAAAGATTTATTGAGAGACCAATCCCTTTTACGGACCAGTAAAGAAGAATTCCTTCTCACTGGTAGACAATATCTTGGTCACAGAAGAAAAATACCAGGAGTACTGAATATAATACAAGGTTGAGCGGGGACTGCTCAACAATTTATCACATGCACGCCGATAAAACATGACGGCGGATAGGGTGGCATAACTACTAACTCACGATAACAACGGTGGGAGATATCACAGCGGAGCGAGCGATATGACTCCTGCAAACTACAGCTCTTCGAGCGTCGGGGTGAAGCTCGAGGAGGTTTATTGCGGGTGGCGGAAGCGTATATAATACAAGTGACCAATATCTAGGATCGCACAGGACTGACTGGGATTCCTCTAGGCGTCGGACTCACTACCAAACTCTTCATCCAAGAGGTCGCCTTCGTCAACATCTGGCCAAATCAACAAGCCAGGTGAGTACTATGAAAGTACTCGCAAGACAGTTCGGACATAAGATATTACAAATGTAAACATGAAGCATATGAACAGATTAACAAGTGCGTTCAGACACAGAGACAATAATGCATGGGAAAATAACAGAGAAGTCAGGCGGTGGTCCTCCCGAAATCCCAAAATAAATACTGGGTGCCAAACGAGGGTCTGAATGACTCCTCGAGAGGAAACTGCAAGAATAATAATGCCGCAGTCGGGCGTCGGGGCGACACCACATAAAGGGCTTATATACATAACTTAGTAGCTCATGAATTTAAATCATGTCAAGAGAATAATCAGTCATGAGATAAACAACAGGGTTAGTCCATCCATAGGAATAACGTTCAGCCAAGTTTACTACTCATGCTCGCTTACCGGAAGGAAGAATATACTACGAGGTTATGACATAGACATGGATACGCTGATCATGGTACTTGACCTTGGATACGATGACTCAGAAGGATTTGACTCTGCAGAGTTTGTACTTTAACCACAGCCAACGGATTTCAGTAGTCACGGGGACTAGTTCCGTTTACGGTGTTTTGGAAGAAACACGTCTAACCAGTACACACCCATTCAACATTCCAAAGCCAGGGATCACCCTCGGCAACGTTCAAGAAAAACCTTGAGACGGGGAGGCTACAACCTCGCGTAGCATGGGATCAAATTTCTATACGCGCGCTCTAAGGGGTGCCCCCCTCTCGGTCCCAACCGGAAACACCCATGCCCCCTGACCGGATGACTGGCTTTAATCCAGGGCCATGGAACCATCATCCCGGCCCCTTTGTTTGGTGTGTACACGGAAAGAGGTTACCAACTTACTAAACCGCATCCTGGCAGAAAACATGTGGTAGCACGGAAGGGGGAAGAACGATAACGTGACTCCGTCCACGTTAACGTCGGAATTTAACGGATGACGTAAGGCTGACATGCTACAACAGTACCACCTTACTGCCCTTCATGTCACCACATGACTAGGCCATCTCTCATCAGAGATCACAGTAACTTTGGAACACACGGGTAGTTGCCTCACATGCAACGAGATACTCACCAATACTCATATGCCATGCACAACCTTTCACGCAATCATGCAAAACACCTATCATATCAAAGGTTCAAACATGCTTGCCTGGTTCGGAGAAGTCGGAGTCTAGCTCGGCGAAGTTCGCGGCTCCGTCACCTCTTCCGGAACCTACGGTATAGCGAAAAAGCATACTAACGTGAAAACCAACGCGTGCATAAAAGTTGTTCCAAATTTTTTTCCAAATAAATCTCATAAAAAACTAGACAAAATTATAAGACTGTCAGAAAAAGAATCACTCAAAAATCACTTTTTATTAAAAAGTTATAAGGCTTCCTGTCCAGGGACTCATCTATAATGAAACAGAGAAGTTCCAGGGGCTTAACTGAGAAAACAGAAAATGGTTCGAATAGAAACGCGCCAGCCCACAGAGAAAACGTACTCTGCCCGAAGGCGCCAACAGAAAACGCTTCGGGGGTGAAAGAAGAGAGGCTGACGTGGGGGGGTCCACATGTCAGGTTTGAAAAACCTC
The DNA here is from genome assembly GCF_018294505.1 of Triticum aestivum. Taxonomy (NCBI): domain Eukaryota; kingdom Viridiplantae; phylum Streptophyta; class Magnoliopsida; order Poales; family Poaceae; genus Triticum; species Triticum aestivum. The sequence goes on along the minus strand of NC_057799.1, from coordinate 145,310,172 downwards.
GCCGGCGCCCGAAGGCTGCGGAGGTCGCCGACGTCGAACCACGGCGAGTCAGGGAGATCAGAGTGTACCAAGAGTATCAGCGTGCCCTTCCGCGTTGGTGGGTGGTGGACTTGGGCGTCGGGGAGCACCGCGTCGACGGCGACACTTTCTCCGGCGGACGGCGGCTCGGGCGATGGTGGGGAACTCCGGTGGTGTGCTGCAAACTTCGAATTGAAGTGCGGGTCAGAAGGAGGGATGTACTAGAGAGCTACTGGCAGGAGATGGGAGGCAGAGGTGCACACACGGGAGCGAATCGAGCTGGATCCCGTGGCGGGTCGCGGCAGCCGGAGTCGAGGAAGGAGACTCCCTCGGGGCTCTACCAGTGGCTAGGCAGGGTCTTGGTGGAGTGCAGAGGTGGTGTGGGTACTAGCTGGAGCTCGGGGCCTCTATTTATAGGCGGCTCGAGGGGGTGGCCGTGAACGGGGTTGCTCCGGCGAGCAATTACGACGAGGCAGCGGCTTGGCAAGGAGTTTAGGTGGCCAAGTAGCATCAGTGAGGTGTACTGGTGCCATTCCCCTGCTAATCCTGGTCGGTCTTGGCGTAATGGTGCCGGTCCACGGTGGGGTGGCCGCACGGGCACGACGGCGGCAGAGAGCGCGCTCCGCGCCCAGCGGTTCACGACGAGGGTGGCAGCGCGCACTGGGGAGTGGAAGACCACGCGGCGATCTCCGGTGGCTTGGGCGGCGCTGGGTGGCGCCGTCTGCGCTGCGCCTCTCTCTGGCGGCCGCAAAGCCGCCGCTGGCGTCGGTCATGGGGCGGCGCACCTCCTCCAGCTCGTCGCCGAGGCCCGCAAACATCCAGGCGCTCGTGCGGTGCAGAGGACAAGGGGGAGGGGACAGGAAACACGGCGACGCCGCGCACTAGCGAGATCGACAACAGACACTGAAGAAAACGACAATGATTCAGACATTGTTAACTGAATTTGACTGAACCTTATAGAAACAGTGTCCAGCAGGTGTTCGACCAAATGATTTGGTATGAAGAAAATTTTTCCTGGGGCAGGGACTTGGTGAGGTGACCTCTCAATGCACCTAGAGGCTGCCTGATTTTTCTCAGAATTTTTGGAGAAGGATTTGAATGAATTTCATCAAATTTGGCAAATCTGGTCCAAACTTGCAGCAAGTATAGTTTGAAAATTTTGAACTGAAGACCAGTGGATCTTCATGGATCTTGGTTGAGGGTTCAAAGGACTAGGGAGGGGAATTGGTTTGGGGGCAAAAATCAAAGCAGAAGGGGTAGTTCCTTTGTAAACCTCCAAGGATCAAGATATAAGGCAGCAATTGTTTTTGATAAGAAATAAGTGGAAATAAATATATGGAGAGGTCCAACTTGCTGGATTTGAAGTAAATCATGATCCAAAGATGAGGAAAGGTTTATGAGAGTGTATTTGCACTAAGGTCATGGCAAGAGAGATTTGTTGAAAGTGGCAAAGAATCATTCCAAAAGCCATAGTGCATTTTCAAAGAAATTTTCAAAAGGCATTTTTCCCAAGTGAAAGGCATTTTGGTTTGAGTCCAAATAACAGAAAGAACCTCCAAGACCAAAATCAAGTCTTGGGTGAATCCAAATAAAACCCTTGCCAAAAAAATATTTTGAAAGGGAGGGTTCTTTTGAAGAAAAAAATTAAAAATTTAAAACACCTCCCTCAAGTCAAATAATTTTTTTGAAAAGGCCAAATAAAATTTTGGGTGTCACAACACCTACCCCCTTAGGAAAAATCTCGTCCTCGAGATTTCAGCTGATCCTCGAATAGATATGGATATTCTGCCTGGAGAAAATCTTCCCTTTCCCATGTAGCTTCATCCTCAGTGTGGTTGCTCAACTGAACTCTGAAATTTTTTGTCGTTTTCTGACGGGTCCTTCGTTCAGACACTTCCAGTATCTTTACTGGCCTCTCTCTGTAGGTGAGGTCTGGTTATACATCAATGTTCTCATGAGATACATGCTTCTCCGGGTTACTTACACATTTTCTCAATTGTGAGACGTGGAATACGTCATGTACGTCTGACAGCTCCTTGGGTAGGTCTAGCTGGTAGGCTACCGTGCCTCTTCGTGCAATTATACAGAATGGTCCAATAAATCTCGGGGCTAGCTTCCCCTTAATTTTGAACCGTTGCAGGCCCCTCATAGGAGACACTCGTAGGTATACGGAATCATCGGGTTCAAAGCTGACCTCACGGTGTTTTTGATCGTAGTAGCTCTTTTGTCGGCTCTGTGCTGTCTTGAGTCCGTCCCTGATCTGTTTAACTTTCTCCTCGGCCTCCTTGAGCATGTCTGGGCCGAAGATACGACCGTCGCCTGTTTCTGACCAATTCAGTGGGGTACGGCACCTCCGTCCGTACAATGCTTCAAAGGGTGCCATTTGTAAGCTGGCTTGGTGACTGTTGTTGTAGGCAAACTCGGCATATGGCAAACTTTCCTCCCAACTGGATCCATAGGTGAGCACACAGGCTCTCAGCATGTCTTCTAGGATTTGGTTCACACGTTCCGTTTGTCCATCAGTCTGAGGGTGATACGCTGTACTGAAAGCTAGTTGCGTGCCCAGAGCCTGTTGCAGGTGATCCCAAAATTTGGAGACAAATTGGGTGCCTCGGTCGGATATTATAGTCTTTGGGACTCCATGCAAACAAACTATACGAGAGAGATAAAGCTTGGCCAGCCTTTGTGTGGAGTAGGTAGTCTTCACGGGAATGAAATGAGCAACCTTGGTTAGTCGGTCTGTGATGACCCATATGGCGTCATTTCCGCGTTGTGATCGAGGTAGTCCGACAATGAAGTCCATTCCTATTTCATCCCATTTCCACTCCGGTATCCTGTTTGGCTGGAGTAGCCCTGCTGGCTTTTGATGCTCGGCCTTGATGCGCTGACATGAATCGCAACAAGCAATAAATGCGGCTATATCCCTTTTCATACTGTGCCACAAAAATCTCTCCTGAATGTCTTTGTACATTTTGGTTCCTCCAGGGTGGATCGAGTATGGAGCGGTGTGGCTTTCGGTTAGGATTTGTTGCTTGAGTTCCTCAATGTTAGGTACGCAAAGTCTGTCTCCGTACCATAATATTCCTTCACTGTCTGTGACGAACTCTGAAGCCTTACCAAGGTTCATTTTCTTTTTTATACCTTCGATGCTGGGATGTCCCTGTTGAGCCTTCTTAATTTGTTCCACTAGGGTGGGTTGTATCTCCAGATTTGATATGGTGCCCTCAGAGACTAACATCATGTTGAGCCTAGCGAACTCTTGCTGAAACTCAGGCCTCAAGTTTTGTGGGCCGTCGTTGTCCGGGCTGGGGTTTCGACTAAGGGCATCGGCCACTACATTTGCTTTCCCTGGATGGTAGTGAATACCGACATCATAGTCCTTGACCAATTCCAACCAGCGTCGTTGGCGTAAGTTTAGCTCTGGTTGAGTGAAAATATATTTAAGGCTCTTATGGTCCGTATATATTTCACAGCGATTCCCCAACAGAACGTGCCTCCACTCCTTGAGTGCATGTATGACTGCTGCTAGCTCCAAGTCATGTGTTGGGTAATTTCCCTAATGATTTCGCAGCTGCCTGGAGGCATACGCGACAACTTTGCCATCCTGCATTAGTACACACCCGAGGCCCTTTCGGGACGCGTCACAATACACTTCAAAACTCTTGTGTATGTCTGGAACAGTTAAGACCGGTGCGGTTGTTAGTTTCTTCTTGAGTTCTTGGAAGCTTTTCTCGCATGCTTCCGTCCATACAAATTTCTTGTCTTTCTTGAGCAACTGTGTTATTGGTTTTGCCACGGTGGAGAATCCTTCAATAAATCTTCTGTAATTTCCGGCCATTCCCAGGAAACTCCACACATCTGTCATGTTGGCGGGTGGCTTCCAGTCGAGTATGGCTTTGACTTTCTATGGGTCTACGGCCACGCCTTCTTGGTTTAATATGTGGCCTAGGAAACCAACTTTCCTTAGCCAAAATTCACACTTGCTAAATTTGGCGTACAACTGATGTTTCCTTAATTCCCCCAAAACAATTCGGAGATGCTCAGCATGCTCTTCCGGTGTCCTTGATTAAACTAGAATATTGTCAATGAACACCACAACAAATTTGTCCATGAATTTCATAAACACTTTGTTCATGAGGTGGACGAAGTATGCGGGGGCGTTCGTTAGACCAAAAGGCATCACTGTGAATTCATATAATCCGTATCTAGAGGTGAATGATGTTTTAGGGATATCTTTTGTCCGTACTTTCAATTGATAATATCCCGATCTCAAATCAATTTTTGAGAACACCTTGGCTTGTGCGAGCTGGTCAAACAAATCATTTATCCGTGGCATCGGATATTTGTTCTTGATGGTGACCATATTGAGAGCTTGATAGTCTATACACAGTCTCAGTGTCCCATCCTTTTTCTTGGCGAACAACAATGGCGAACCCCATGGTGAGGAGCTGGCTTGAATAAATCCTTTGTCCAATAATTCCTTTATCTGCTTCTTCAACTCCACCAATTTTGAGGGTGCCATTCTATAAGGTTTCTTATAGATGGGAGCGGTGCCAGGTGCTAGTTCGATGCTGAACTCTATCTCTCGGTCTGGTGGCATGCCTGGTAGTTCTTCAGGAAATACGTCAGGAAACTCGCATACCACTGTAACTTTTCTCAGTTCTGAAATGTCCACTTTGTTCAGCTTTGGTTGCTGTGACCGTGGCCTTTCTTGAGCTGTAACCTTTATTGTCTTGCTGTGATGGTGAGTGAGAATCACGGTCCGATTGAAACAGTCAATGAATCCTTTGTTGGTGGTCAACCAGTACATCCCTAAAATGACATCCAGTCCTTTATTTTCCAACACGATAAGATTTGCTTGGAACTGTAGTCCTTCGAACTCAATGATCACTCCTTGGCAGTAAGTCTGAGCGATTTGCTTATTTCCGGGGGACTTGATGATCCTAGATTTTTCCAAGGGAAGTATCGGAAAACCATGTTGCAAAACAAAACTCTTCGAAACGAACGAATGGGAAGCTCCAGAATGAAACAAAACCGTGGCAGGTACTGTGTTGACAGGGAACGTACCGAGCACGATGTCTGGGGCATTCTGCGCTTCTTCCCTGGTCACATGGTTCAGGTGACCCTTCCTGTGGTTGTTGTTGGGATTGAAATTGTTGCGCTTGGGGGCTGGATTGTTTCCACCATTGTTCGGCTTGGGGGCCGAGTTCCTTGGTTTTGGGCACTGTTTAGCATAGTGCCCTTCTTCTCCACAAGCATAGCATGTGACCCCTGGACGGTACGTGAACTCTTTGTCCCTGGCATGAAACTGTCTGACGGGCCTTGGATCAGTAGTCGTGGATTTCCTTGCTTCTGTCCTTGGAACCTCAGTCTTGCTTCGGTTGTTGCGAGCAAGAGTCGTCTTGTCCCTCTTTCGCTTACGGATATCTTCCAGACTACGGCGCTCATTCTCCAAGGTAATGGCCTTGTCAACCAGAGTTTTAAAATCCGGGAAGGTGTGTACAATCAGTTGGCATCTTAGTGCTGGTGCCAGGCCGTCCAGGAATTTTTCCATCTTCTTGTTTTCTGTCATGTGCTCATCGTAGGCATAACGAGATAGCTGGGTAAACTGACCGTCGTATTCTGTCACTGACATGCCTCTTTGCTTGAGATCGTCAAATTCTCTCTTCTTGATTTTTATGATGCTCCTGGGGATGTGTGCCCCACGAAAGCCTTCCTTGAACTCTTCCCAGGTGATGTTGTGTCCACTGGGATGCATGTGTCGGAAGTTTTCCCACCATGTTGCAGCTGCTCCAGTAAGGTAGTGTGGTGCATAAAGCACCTTCTCATGATCTGAACACTGAGCAATAATCAGCTTCCTTTCGATGTCACGAAGCCAATCATCGGCTTCTAGCGGCCTATCGGTGTGAGCAAACGTTGAAGGGCGAGTCTTCTGTAACTCAGATAACTTGGAATGCGGTTGATAGGGTTCACGGTGGTTTCCCATATTGATGACGTGATTCATCATCTCTTGGTGTTGTTGCTGGCTCTGTTCGAAGAGACGGCATACTTGAGACAGGGCTGCTTCGCTGTCCTGTTGACTAGACTGTCCCTGAGTGAAGTTGTTGCTAGTCTGTGTCCCATAAACTTCTTCTGGCTGATTGGGCATGGAACGAGTCCACGGACGAGACATTTTTCCATTCTGGGGTATTATTTTGCAAAACTCATGAGAAGAACTGTGTGGCACAAGGAAAATCTTGCAAAGGCAAAAATCTAAGAGACCTCAAGATTTTTCAAGAAAGCATAAACGATTTCGCACGGAGAAGAAACGCTTAACACAATTCTTACACGCGAAAAGCAAACACACGATACAGCACTCAGGATGTGCGTACACAATCCTGACATGTTATATAGACTAGCATACTCCTCCGGAAAGCAGTGAACACACTAATACAAACTAGCGTACAGATAAAACACATCATACAGGCAGACATAACGCGCGGCTACACGGCGCTCTCAGTCGGAGATGGTGATGATGTCCTTTCCCTTGCCGAGGGCAAGACTCAGCGGTGCAGGAGATTCAACCTCCACCTCCTCTCTGGCAGGCTCCTGGCACGTAACACTGCGCTGCGGTGATGGTGCGGGGGTGACAGGCGGCAGTGCGGGTGCGGCAGGCGGTGCAGCTCTGACTGGAGTAGGAGCGATGACCCTGTCGAACTCCTCAGTGGTAGGCAGACGGCGAGCAGTGGCCAAAACGCCCGGTGCATAAGAGGCTGAAGACGAGACGAATGTCAGAGGCGGCGTTGTGAGGAGAAGCTCCTTCCTGCTGGCAGGACTGCCCCGGACTAAGTCCATCCGGGCAGCCACAAGATCGTCCACGAGGTTGTCAAAAGACTCCTCCAGAGCCTTGAGAAACTCCACAACCATCTCGATGGCTTCATCTCGTTCTCCCCGATGGCAAGCGAATGCATAGTGACAAGTGTATGGCACATGGCATGGGAGGTAGCGGTAGCGACGAGTCTTCATCATCGGAAGGATGTCCCGAAGACGAGCTATCGCCTCACGGGCAGCCATCTGCATGGCATGCCTCTCCGTAGGCATGGCCCTTCCCACAAAACGGAAGTGGCGAGATGCAGAATGCCCTCCCTTGAATTGCACCACGGCTTGGTGCATAGACACGTCGTCGCTGAGCTTGTGCTGGTAAAGCGTGAACTCCGGGCGAGTCTCTGGCCCGATCGCGAGCTTGGTGATGGAGACGAGGAGTTTGACAAACCCCTCGGGCACGTTCGTGAACACTCGAGTCTCGCAGTTGCTGCCAGCCATCTACAAAAGTAGGGAAAAATTCTGTGTAGTCATGTCATAAATTTATGATGACCAACAGAAAATAGCTACAATTGCAAAATGCTGAAAAAGCACAAAAGACGCTAATAACCGATTAGCGATCGCACCTAGTGGCTTCCTACAGTCAGCCTGGCTCTGATACCAAGCTTGTCACGACCGGTTTTTCAATAAAAGATTTATTGAGAGACCAATCCCTTTTACGGACCAGTAAAGAAGAATTCCTTCTCACTGGTAGACAATATCTTGGTCACAGATGAAAAATACCAGGAGTACTGAATATAATACAAGGTTGAGCGGGGACTTCTCAACAATTTATTACATGCACGCCGATAAAACATGACTGCGGATAGGGTGGCATAACTACTAACTCACGACAACAACGGTGGGAGATATCAGAGCGGAGCGGGTGATATGACTCATGCAAACTACAGCTCTTCGAGCGTCGGGGTGAAGCTCGAGGAGGTTTATTGCGGGTGGCGGAAGCGTATATAATACAAGTGACCAATATCCAGGATCGCACAGGACTGACTGGGATTCCTCTAGGCGTCGGACTCACTACCAAACTCTTCATCCAAGAGGTCGCCTTCGTCAACATCTGGCCAAATCAACAAGCCAGGTGAGTACTATGAAAGTACTCGCAAGACAGTTCGGACATAAGATATAACAAATGTAAACATCAAGCATATGAACAGATTAACAAGTGCGTTCAGACACAGAGACAATAATGCATGGGAAAATAACAGAGAAGTCGGGTGGTGGTCCTCCCGAAATCCCAAAATAAATACTGGGTGCCAAACGAGGGTCTGAATGACTCCTCGAGAGGAAACTGCAAGAATAATAATGCCGCAGTCGGGCGTCGGGGCGACACCACATAAAGGGCTTATATACATAACTTAGTAGCTCATGAATTTAAATCATGTCAAGAGAATAATCAGTCATGAGATAAACAACAGGGTTAGTCCATCCACAGGAATAACGTTCAGCCAAGTTTACTACTCATGCTCGCTTACCGGAAGGAAGAATATACTACGAGGTTATGACATAGACATGGATACGCTGATCATGGTACTTGACCTTGGATACGATGACTCGGAAGGATTTGACTCTGCAGAGTTTGTACTTTAACCACAACCAACGGATTTCAGTAGTCATGGGGACTAGTTCCGTTTACGGTGTTTTGGAAGAAACATGTCTAACCAGAACACACACATTCAACATTCCGAAGCCAGGGATCACCCTCGGCAACGTACAAGAAAAACCTTGAGACGGGGAGGCTACAACCTCGCGTAGCATGCGATCAAATTTCTATACGCGCGCTCTAAGGGGTGCCCCCCTCTCGGTCCCAACCGGAAACACCCATGCCCCCTGATCGGATGACTGGCTTTAATCCAGGGCCATGGAACCATCATCCCGGCCCCTCTGTTTGGTGTGTACACGGAAAGAGGTTACCAACTTACTAAACCGCATCCTGGCAGAAAACATGTGGTAGCACGGAAGGGGGAAGAACGATAACGTGACTCCGTCCACGTTAACGTCGGAATTTAACGGATGACGTAAGGCTGGCATGCTACAACAGTACCACCTTACTGCCCTTCATGTCACCACATGACTAGGCCATCTCTCATCAGAGATCACAGTAACTTTGGAACACACGGGTAGTTGCCTCACATGCAACGAGATACTCACCGATACTCATATGCCATGCACAACCTTTCACGCAATCATGCAAAACACCTATCATATCAAAGGTTCAAACATGCTTTCCTGGTTCGGAGAAGTCGGAGTCTAGCTCGGCGAAGTTCGCGGCTCCGTCACCTCTTCCGGAACCTATGGTATAGCGAAAAATCATACTAACGTGAAAACCAACGCGTGCATAAAAGTTGTTCCAAACAATTTTGCAAATAAATCTCATAAAAAACTAGACAAAATTATAAGACTGTCAGAAAAAGAATCACTCAAAAATCACTTTTTATTAAAAAGTTATAAGGGTTCCCGTCCAGGGACTCATCTGTAATGAAATAGAGAAGTTCCAGGGGCTTAACTGAGAAAACAGAAAACGGTTCGAATAGAAACGCGCCAGCCCACAGAGAAAACGTACTCCGCCCGAAGGCGCCAACAGAAAACGCTTCGGGGGTGAAAGAAGAGAGGCTGACGTGGGGGTCCACATGTCAGGTTTGAAAAACCTCGCCGGCGCCCGAAGGCTGCGGAGGTCGCCGGCGTCGAACCACGGCGAGTCAGGGAGATCAGAGTGTACCAAGAGTATCAGCGTGCCCTTCCGCGTCGGTGGGTGGTGGACTTGGGCGTCGGGGAGCACCGCGTCGACGGCGACACTTTCTCCGGCGGACGGCGGCTCGGGCGATGGTGGGGAACTCCGGTGGTGTGCTGCAAACTTTGAATTGAAGTGCGGGTCAGAAGGAGGGATGTACTAGAGAGCTACTGGCAGGAGATGGGAGGCAGAGGTGCACACACGGGAGCGAATCGAGCTGGATCCCGTGGCGGGTCGCGGCGGCCGGAGTCGAGGAAGGAGACTCCCTCGGGGCTCTACCAGTGGCTAGGCAGGGTCTTGGTGGAGTGCAGAGGTGGTGTGGGTACTAGCTGGAGCTCGGGGCCTCTATTTATACGCGGCTCGAGGGGGTGGCCGTGAACGGGGTTGCTCTGGCGAGCAATTACGACGAGGCAGCGGCTTGGCAAGGAGTTTAGGTGGCCAGGTAGCATCAATGAGGTGTACTGGTGCCGTGCCCCTGCTAATCCTGGTCGGTCTTGGCATAATGGCGCCGGTCCACGGTGGGGTGGCCGCACGGGCACGACGGCGGCAGAGAGCGCGCTCCGCGCCCAGCGGTTCACGACGAGGGTGGCAGCGCGCACTGGGGAGTGGAAGACCACGCGGCGATCTCCGGTGGCTTGGGCGGCGCTGGGTGGCGCCGTCTGCGCTGCGCCTCTCTCTGGCGGCCGCAAAGCCGCCGCTGGCGTCGGTCACGGGGCGGCGCACCTCCTCCAGCTCGTCGCCGACACCCGCAAACATCCAGGCGCTCGTGCGGTGCAGAGGAAAGGGGGAGGGGACAGGAAACACGGCGACGCCGGGCACTGGCGAGATCGAGAACAGACACTGAAGAAAACGACAGTGATTCAGACACTGTTAACTGAATTTGATTGAACCTTATAGAAACAGTGTCCAGTAGGTGTTCGACGAAATGATTTGGTATGAAGAAATTTTTTCCTGGGGCTGGGACTTGGTGAGGTGACCTCCCAATGCACCCAGAGGCTGCCTGATTTTTCTCGGAATTTTTGGAGAAGGATTTGAATGAATTTCATCAAATTTGGCAAATCTCCACATGGAGTGATGTGGGCAGCTGGAGCAGTGGTGCAAGCCGGCTGTAAAGGGAGTTGTACCTGAGGGATGTCAGGACGTAGCTCAACCTAGAGGAGGGCGGCGGGAGGAGACAACTACCCACGTCGCGGTAGTGGGCAATGGACGAAGGCAACCTCACCGGCTTTGTGAGAGAGAATGGCGGGGACCCCTGATCGGGACGTGCCGACAGTGGATTTTCGCCGTCGGCGACGGCGACCGCATCTACACTAAGCATCCACCCCTTCCCCCGGCGGACATGATCCACCGGGATGTTAGAGATGTGGCCACTGTGGTTTTGTGCGAGAGAGTGTGAACCATGTAGGCTCGTCCTGCCTATGTATATAGTGGAGCGGTTTCCTTTTCTCTCCATATGAACCTATTTATATTGCGTACGTGCCACTGAAGAAAAAAACTTTATTTATAAATGACACGGCACCTACTACTCGTTCTCCTATAAACCTTGCGCTTGGCATCACCAAACTATTAACCTTGCGATTGGCTCTTCGCCTCTTCGGGAAGTCGAGCAATAATGGTACTGCAGTATATATCGTTCTGGCTATATGAGACCGAATGAATTGCTGCACGTCCACCACGTGGCGAGGGTCGAGGGGCGAGGGAGAGTGCATACTATTATGTTTGTTTCAATATGGACTAAATACGGAGCAAAATGAGTGAATCTACACTCTAAAATACGTCTATATACATCAATGTTTGGAGTATGTACTAGTAGTTCATATTGAAATCTACTAAAGGACATATATTCCAAACAATATGATAATATCTGTAACCATGGTAGGGACGAGGAGTAAACGGAGGGACTAGTAAAATTTTCACCTCGTCCTGCGAGCCACCGCGCGCGTGGGCGAGGGAGCGGGCGTAAGGCATAGTAAGCAAGCTTCACCTCGTCCTGCGAGCCACCGCGCCCGTAGGCGGAGGAGATGGCGTGCTAAGCAATCTTCTTCTCGTTCTGCGACTTGACGGGACACATCAAAAGTACTCTAGTGTATAGAGCCTTGCCTCTAAGGTAGGCCCCACATGGTTTGCCTCTTTTTTAACATAACGCGTCAAGTCGCAATTTGTTTGTTCACCCGTGGTAGAAGATCCTCCCTCCATCTAGTGCACAACCAGTACATGTGTCAAATTACCACGTGGGCTGCCTTTTCATACAGAAATGAGCTCCACCGTGTACCCGCGCGGGTGTGGTTGGGAAAGAGACGGGAGTACGTGCACCGTGCGTGCACCTCTTCTCTTCGTGCACGTCCCCCACCTACGTGGGTGTGTGTGAGAGATACAAACCTAGAAAAATGGCTTGTGCGTTCGTGAGTATTTTTTGTTTTGGGGGGGAGGTTCATTTTGTGAATAATGTATTTGTGGGAATATGTGTCGATGACATCTCAAACAAAATTTCGCATGCAATGTGTGTGAAATGGAGGCCTATCCATATCATATATAGAGGGTCGGGCGATCCACGAGAAGAGAGGGAGGGGTTATAGATATCGATAGAGTCGAAGAGAGGATCGAGTGGGTGGGTGCGAGATCGATGAAGAGAGCCATCGAAATTGTGTGTGTGTGCAAGTCAAAGTATAGGGCGACTGACCTAGCTACCGGAACGTCAGAGGGCACATGTCAAGTTTGTGTGTGGCAGGGAGACATGACTAGAGCACTCGATATATCGGTGTGTGTGTGTGTGTGCGAGGGGGTGGGGGAGGGGTAGGCAGAGGCCTAACTATAGAGGTAGAACGACTCGTATATGTGTTGAGAAGGAGAGACCCAACTATGTCTGGAGGGAGATCGGTCGACATCCATACATAACTGAAGGACGGGAAATAGGATGGGAGAGAGAGAGAGAGAGAGGAGAGAGAGAGGGAGGGAGAGGGGTAGAGTGCTGGATGGGTGATGGAGTTGCTTCTCGAAGATGGTGGGAGAGGCCTACTAGACAAACTGAGGGTGGAACTGCAATATTATCAATAAGAGTGGGGATGTGTTTCTGTGTGTGCCTGTGCGTGATAGATCTGTCAGGACACATCCATGGATGATGAAGGGGAACCATGTGTTTGGTAAGCAAACCTAACTAGATCGGTAGATCAATTGTTGTTTGTCGGAGGAAGGGAGACACATAACTAATGAGGTAGATCGATCGACGCGTGGGGAAAAACGAGTTATAAGGACCTAGCTAGCTATATGTATAGCAGGAGATCGGTCGGTGTACATCCATTTGTTAGAGGCAAATAAGGCCCGGCGAGACGAATAGACAGAGAGAATGGAGCTAGGAGGTGGTGTGAGAGGCCCAGCTACTAGCTAGATAGGGGGAGGAGTGTGAGGTTGTGAGATCGATGAAAAGAGGGGTGAGAATTTACACATGTGTGGGACCGTATGAGAGACACGAGGCAAGGACATATAAAGGAGGAGATTGAAGGTGCGTGTGTATGTTGTAGCAGACATCGCTGGAGAGGTTTATCGATCGGTGTGTGTCGGAAAGGAGTTGTGGAGACTGGGGGAGAACGACCTAAATAAAAAAATGAATGTGCGCGATGGATAGAATGTTGAGGGAGGGGGAGGGCGAGGGGGGCGTGTGCATGCACGAGAGAAAGTTAGTGGTAGCTACAAAGGTTAGAGGATTGTGTGGGTATAAGAGACTAAAAAGATCATAATTTGGTATGAAAGTGGATTCATATATTTGAATAGGAGATCATAGTGTTTTAAACATATGAATGCATGAATATAGCGGTGATACGCGTGTTGCGGTTTTGCACATGTTATACCATAATGTGATAATGCATGGCGTTTGCAACACACAGCTAAATGTCGAACAATCTAAACCATACTATACATTGAACAATCTCACATTTTATTTGAATTTGTGATAATGTGTGGCGTTTGCAGCTTACAACTAAATATCGAACAATCTAAACAATACTATATATCGAACATTCTCATATTTTATTTGAATTTGTGGTAATGTGTGGTGTTTGCAACTCACACCTAAATACTTGTAGGCGTAGGGGGCGGGGCACCATACATAATGTGATAAACACATTATACATATGAGACATGGTTTAGTTTGTGAAGATCTAGCTAGAGCTTGAAATGTACTATGATTTGAAATCAACATAAAGTGGATTCAAAAAATCAAGTTCGAGGTCATATAGTACACATAGTTCATATGTAACTCGAGACTAATCATGTGGTGTGCTGTGAAGATAATACACAAACGATGGTTTAACTTGACAATAATGACGATTGTAGATCTTATTAAAACAGAGAAACGAATTCAAATGCTCTGACTTCACAACAATCATTATTGTAGATCTTATTCAAATAGAGAAACAAATTCAAATTTTGTTCAGATTGAAGCGGTAGTATATACGTTTGGAATGCACTAAAACGTTCATTTGAGTACTAGGTTGCATGCATTATACACGTAGAGAAATATTTTAATTGAACATAACATGAATTCAAAGTTTTGAATGCCATTTGTAGTGTGAATTGATTTGGTACAGTACACATTAGGCTTGTCCGGAAATTTCAACCTGCGCCTTGTTATCCCGAAATATTTAAGATATATCTTTGTCTCGTTGTGCTTCGACAACTCCCTCCATCTCAACCCGTGCCTTGCTATTCCAAAACTACAACGCGCGCGGAAACTCCCACCTCCTGTGAAATCCCGACACGCGAAATGCCCATGATACCCCTGAACCTAAAGACCCGCCTCAAATCGGTGGGGGTACTTTCGTAACTTACCCCACATTTCGGACAAGCGCGTCCCTAAGCCATGGTTCCCCACTCCCATCCCATCCGCCCACCCATTCGTACACTGAGGCCGGCAAAACCTGCAAAGCCCCACACCCTCCTCCGTCCGCCACCCAGCCGGAGCCTCTTCCCCGACGACGTCGTCCACAGCAACACCTCGACGTCCCTCATCCACCGTACCAGATGAGGACCCGTCGTCGATCTGGTCGTCCCACCGGTTCAGCCACCCCGTCCTCCACCTCCAAGGAGCTGCCCCGACGGTCCCCTCATCTTTCACGCCACCTCCATTCCCACACCGCCGTCTTTACCTGCACCACCGGAAGAGCATCATCATCACCGTTTCCTCGGATGAAGTTGCAGCCTAATCGGCGCCACCAAATAGGTTGTACATTAATCGCCACATTTCCTTCTTGATTCGATCTCACGGTGCTGCCGGCGCTCGGTCCCGAGCCGACACGCCGTGGCTCCATCCACGGCGGCGTCGCCGACCACTTCCTCCACGGCGTCGCCCCCTCGGCGGCGACGTCCACATCAGTAGGAGCTGCTACTGCTTTAGCTCTCGCTCGCGCTGCTGCTCTGCTCTTGCTCTCGGCCCCCTGCCTGGTCTGCTCTTGCTCTTGCTGCTGCTCTCGCTCTTGCTCTTGCTTGCGATGCTGCTCCGATTTAGCTGCACTTCAGTCGACTGAATCGACTTTTGGGTCAGTCGATTTTCAGGGGGTGGGGGGGGGCTCGCCGGAGTTAAGGAAGAACCAGT
>NC_057799.1:145237307-145294607 GCF_018294505.1 Triticum aestivum | reverse complement strand
ACCAGTCGCAGCGGGGAGGGGGCTCACCGGAGAGGTACCCCACTATCTATCTTAGCGTTCAGGGTGGGGGCGGTGGTCGCCGGTGGTGGTGGGGCGGAGGTCGCCGGTGGTGGTGGGGCGGTGGCGTGGGGATCGCCGGAGAAAAAGCTCGGCACGGGGGGGCCTACAGGGATGGCCGGGGCGGCGGCGGACCGGCAGTGGGGAGTGTTTTTGGGGCGGGCGGGGCGGCGCACCGCCGGCCGCGGGCGGCTGTTTGGCCGGTGGTGGCTGGCGGCTCAGGGGGGTGGAGGTTGAAGATGAACTACAGGCCCTTGATTTCGTATTCAACAGCTGCAAAATCGACTGACCAGAGATGAAAAAGTCAGTCGACTGACGTGTAGCCTCACCTCTAGTGCGTTCAGTTTCGACAGTAAAATTCAGTTTCGACAGCAAAATTCAGTTTCGACAGTTAAGCTCAGTTTCGACAGTTAAATTTAGTTTTGACAGTTAAGTTCAGAGATGAGCGGCTGATGTATACATCTAGCACTTTGTGGTTATGTATTTTACGTCATCTATTGGAGATGCTATTAGAATTCCACTCAGGTTAATGTTGTCTCTCTTGTCCTGCTTCAGCCTCGGCGTCGTACAACTCACCGAAGCTGCTCCAATGACGAAACCCTCCATCACAGTGGAGCAGTAGCTTGGGCTCCATCACCAGACGCCTAAGATCTTCTTCCCCTCCTCCGACAGCCAAGTCAGCCGGAGCATCCTCACCGGCCAACCCAATCACGCTGAGATCGACATGGCTTCGCCAAAGAGGTTGTACACTTCTTGTGGTTTGACTTAATCTCACCATGCTTCTTTACATCCTGTGATCTTCTGATTCTTGTGAACCAAACACCCAGATTGGCAGAAATCCTGTGTTTTTAAATTCTCTGTTTTGCACATGCATTCCTATCCTATTCCTGTCTATTTCCTATCCCTGCATTGTTAGAATCCTCAAATTCAAACAAGCCCTTACACAATTACTTCTGTTACAGATATGTGTCAAAGAAAACCTTCTGTGGTTTGTCCTGCTCCTGCGGTGCTGTGTTCCACCCCAGCTCATCTGCTCCAATGAAGGAAGGGTTCACCACAGCAGGTATCCGCTCTCCAGACTGTCTTTCGCCACCTCAGATCTTCTTCTCCGCCGCCGGCAGCCACGACAACTGCATTACCATCATCAACTGAGCAGATGACCTTGAGGACTACACGGGTCTGCAAGAGAGGTTGCACTCTTCCGTGTCTGCTTACGTTATGCATCGCTTAATATGATAACATGCTACTTTATCGCCGTGTTCACCTATTAGACTCCGACTCAGGTCCAAACTTATGATGAAACTTGAGTTTTTAAATTGTTGTGGGGTACATATTGGGGCAGCAATCAGTACTATCTGTCTACTATCTGGTTAATCTCGGGTGTCTGCTATGAGTTTCATGTTGGGTGCAAACAAACATTAAAGGAGCCATTATCTGTATTTTTTAACTAAAGCTATTATCTGCCTGCTATCATTGGTTTTGGGTCTATCCACAGTTTGCTACCTTCATTCTGGATTTGTGCATGCACTCCTTACATAATCTCACTATGTTGTATTCCTATGCATGTCAGTTATTGTACACAATGGAACTGAACATGTAGAGCAAAAGAGACGAGCCTTGCGTGGCAATAAAATTTCATGTAGACGTTGCTCCATGGTGGGCGCAAAGGCAGCCCCCCTCCACCCATTTCGGATCGTAATCAAGAGGAATATAACTGTTCTGAGGGGGATTCAGAAGCAGAAGACCACTCCTATTTACCCCATGAGGTCTTCGCTCTAACTTGGCATGCTGATGTTGGTAATATCATGCATATGGTGCCTTGCATTGCTTACTGTATACATCAAAGATGTCATATGCTTAGTTTAGACATGCTTTGTGTCAATGCCATCTGTTTAGTTTCTTTATCGTATATGTGAATCATGCAATGCCATCTTGTTTAGCCAGCCATCATATATGTGAATTTTGCAATGCCACCCTGGTTAGCCAGTCATCTTATATGTGAATTATATCATGACATCATTTTTTATTACATGTTAAATTTGCCAACAATTTTAGTACATTCAATTACTCTTCCTCTGCATCAGCCATTCGGCACGGTCATGGAAAAATCTGGAGTGGAAACAAGGTCTTCAGAGCAGACAATGCTATCTGATGAAGCGCATGTCTTTCTGGTTACAGATAGCTCCTCAGAGGAGGATTCAGAGATAGATGACCAGTCCTATCCCCCCGAGGTGCATGCTCTAACTTGGCAGGGTTATGTAGCTCATATCGTGCGTATGGTATCTTGCATTGCTATGTCATTTGCTTAGTTTAGACATGATTTGTGTGAAAGCCACCTGTTTAGTGTCTAATTACCATATATGTGAATTATGCAATGCCATCTTTTTGCAAGACATTATATATGTGAATTATGCAATGCTATCTTGTTGCAAGGCATTATATATGTGAATTATGCAATGGCATGCTGTTTAGCCAAGCGTCATATATGTGAATTATATCATGCTGTCCTTTTTTGTATTTCTCATTGCTTTTGTCAAGAATGTTTGTATATTCAACTGCTCTTCCTGTGCATCAGCCATTTGAATTGGTGATGGAGAAATCTGGAGTGCAAACAAGGTCTTTAGAGCAGACAATGCTACCTGGTGAAGCAGATATGTTGCTGGTTATAGATAGCTCTTCAGAGGAGGATTCAGAGGCAGATGACCAGTCCTATTATCCCCCTGAGGTGTATGCTCAAACTTGGTAGGGTTATATTACTCATATCATGCATATGTTGTATTGCATTGCTTAGTTTTTACATCATCTACACGATGTTGAATGCCATCTCCTTAGTTGACACATCATATATGCGATTGCCCTCTACTCACTTCCTTAGTATATAAATCATATATTTGAATTATATCATGCCATGATGTTTACATAGACAGCATGTATCTGAATTATGGCATGCCAACCCATTTTCTAAAGACATAATATAGTTATATCATCTCATCCTGTTCACATAGTCATCATATTTTGAATTATGTCATTCTATCCGTGAATTATATCATGCCATCATGTTTCCATCGACGGCATGTTTGTGATTTATGGCATGCCAACCACTTTAATAGACACATCGTATAGTTATATCATGTCATCATGTTTACATAGTCATCATATTTTGAAGTATGTCATTCTATCCTGTTTAGTTAGCCATCATACATGTGAAAATGTGTCATGCTATCCTGTTTAATTAGCCATCATATATTTGAAATTATGTCCTGCTATTTTGTTTGGTTAGACAACATAAATGTGAATTATTTCATGCCCTGTTTTCTTCCCTACTATCCATTGCACCTGTCTATCTTACAATGTCTATACATTCAATTACTTTTCTTGTTTATCAGCCATTTCAATTGGAGGGGGTGATGCAATATATGTGGGAGTAAAAACACGGTCTTCAGAAAAGATCGTGCTACCTGTCGATGGAGATAGAACCACGGTTGTACTTGCCCAAGAACCAGCCCCACCACACATAACCCAGACTCACGCAGATTGTACCCCTACCCAGTTGGACAGAGAACCAGCTACACCCCTTCTAACCCCAACCCCAGCAGATAGTAACTTAGTTCCCGTTGACACAGCACCGTCTCCACCACAGAGCACCCAAACACGAGCAGTTAGTAAGGCAACTACAGTGCCCAAAGCACGAGGACCACCACTCCGAACCCCAAGTCAACGCTTAAAGCAGAAGAAGAATTGTTCTCAGGTCAGGTTCCGTAGCTATGGTTCATACTACTTTGCTCTTGCATCACTGTATTTACTCATACCAACTAATTTCAAATTTGAAGGATGCAATTGAAACTGCAAAGGCGCAACAGGTATGTTTTAAACCTGTTTCTTTAACGTGTTTGCTGTTGTAACTTGCTTTATGTTGATTTCAGTTTCAATTGAATAAAGAGTTATGTTCTCATGCCATGCACATTACAAGTGTTGTTATTGCTATGTAGTTTCCCACACTTATATTCTGTCTATGCAGCTTTGTCTTAAATAGATATGATTCGAACTGTATCTATCTTGATTTGGCAACATAAACAACCATACAGTGACCATACTACATATATATATATATGTTTGTTTCATGCTGTTATCCTGTCCACCTTACTACTGAACTGGTTTACCGAAATGAGTTTCATATACTACATTGTAAACCTGTGATATGTTTGTTTGTTTCTCCTTTACAACGCGGATAAAATATTGGAGAAGAGTACCCCATTATGCAATGGTAAAGGAAGTAATGCAGATCAGGTTCAAGATAGTGAGACATCCCTGTTGTTCTCCAAGAAAGCTGAGAAAAACTATATTGAAGACACTGAGACGACCCCAAAGTCCTGTCTTGATGTAGTGTTCGAGTTACTGGCTACTACTGCTGGCACCAGCTCTTCGTACTCGCTGCCTGAATCAGTTCGGCTTCTTGAGTCTCAACTTCAAGTTGAAAGACATTGATCAGATGTTATGCGACTGGAAGCCGAAGGACTGAGGAAGTCCCTGCATAATTCAGATGCATACTTTCTGGTGCAACAGCAAGTGCTGGAGGATTTAAGCGCCAAACAAGAGAAAGTTAATAAGCTTGCTAAGCATCTTGCCAGCATTATGGGTACCCAGGATATTGTTTCTTGAGCTCTTCTGAAGTGGTTTCAGTTCTGGACTTGTTTTGCTGTGGCGTTTATATGCTGCTTTGTTCCCTATATTTGCACTTGTGGCGAACTTTGATGCCCAGTGGATGTAATATGTGTAATAGCCGTGATAGCCTAGCGTAAGTTGCTTCCTTATTTATTTCGGTTGTCTTGTTTATTTGTTTCTTGTAGTCAGTGCAGTTCTTTTTCCGTGGTTTGCTAGTGGCCGGAATAACCTATTTTTTTAAAACTAGGCCACATTAACAATGGGCTACATATTTACTAGTTAACATGGGCCCCCTACGGGCCGTAGAAACAATGCCTTCTAAGGGCCGTAGAAACAATGGGCCTTCTATGGGGCGTAGACACAATGGGCCTTCTACGGGCCGTATCATCAATGGGCCTTCTACGGGCCGTATGATCGGTTGGCCAAACATGGGCCAATAACAGACCACATTATGGCCGTAAATGGGCTAGAGTTAAAATCGTCCGTTCATGGGCCGACCATAACAGGCCGTCGTTAATAGGCCATATTTGATGAAGCTATGCAAATGGCCCAACGTATTAACGGGCCACAAACGGGCTGACTGTAACCACGGGTTGTATTTGGCCCACAAGCAGAAAATGACAGTAACGGGCCGAAAGTAAACGAATGCTGGAAATTAGCCCAAGAATAAATGAGCCCTGAGAAGGCCGAAAGATAACATGGGCTGGAAACGGCCCAATGGAATAATGGGTCGTTAATGGGTATAAAGTGATACACTATTCATTACGGGCCAGTTTTACCACGGGCCATTAATGGGCCGAGGGTTACTAAGGGCCTCATATGGGCCAAAAGACGTCATGGGCCATACATGGGCCGGAAGTTAAAACGGGCTGGAATTATATTGGACGGCCCAGATGACGCTACTCGGCCTAATTCGGATAGGCCATAAACGGGCCCTGGGTTAGCTGGCTGTAAATGGGCTATATGCGAACAGGCCATTAACAGGCTTGTCGTGGGCCGGCCCGCCACCTTTTGACAAAGTCAAACGGGTCAGCCTTTTCACAGGAATGGGCCTCTGTTGGGCCGTGCCACATGTTGACGTATCATAGGCACTTGGGGTCCAATGAGTGGGTGATATCTGTCCCAACGGTGAGCCGACACGTGTCTCCTCCAGCCAATGATGATTTTACACATGGAAAATCCCCATTGGTCGGGGCTGTTAACGGGTTATCGGATCCAAAACCGGACCCGATAGCTTAACGGCGTTCCGTTACGGTGGATGCCACGTGTCAGTCACCCTTGACGAAAGCACTTCTGTGACGCGCGATTTATCGTCATGGAAGTGGACACTTCCGTGATGATAATTTTGGTAATGTTATGGAACATTTCTACGACAGCACAGGTATGACTATCTTGATTCTGTCATAAATTTGTCATGAATGTACATGCATGACAGAAAACGTGACCTACTGTGATAAACACGTATCATCATGGAAGTGTATTTTTTTATTGTGGTATGAAGATATCGACGATCGAATCTCGGGCAAGTAACATACCGATGACAAAGGGAATAACGTATGTTGTCATAATGGTTCGACCGATAAAGATCTTCGTAGAATATGTGGGAGCCAATATGAGCATCCAGGTTCCGCTATTGGTTATTGACCGGAGAGGTGTCTCGGTCATGTCTACATAGTTCTCGAACCCGTAGGGTCCGCACGCTTAACGTTCGATGACGATTTGTATGATATGAGTTATGTGATTTGGTAAAAGAATGTTGGTCGGAGTCCCGGATGAGATCACGGACATGACAAGGAGTCTCGAAATGGTCGAGAGGTAAAGATTCATATATAGGACTATAGTATCCGGACAAAGGAAGTGTTCTAGGGTTACCGGGTACGTATCGGGTCACCGGAAGGGGTTCCAGGCTACCCCCGACAAACTATATGGGCCAAGAGGGGAAACACACTAGCCACAAAGGGGCTGGTGCGCCCCCCCCCATATGGGCTGGCCAAATTGGAGAAGGAAAGGGGAAGGAGGAAAGGAAAAAGGGAATAGGATTCCCCCTTCCCCCTCTTCCCTTCCTACTCCGAATAGGAATAGGAAAGTGGGGAGGCCGAATTGGGAGGTGCCCAAGTAGGATTCCTCCTACTTGGGGTGCCCCCTTGGCTGCCTATCCTCCCCTCCAACCTATATATATATGAAGGGGGGCACCGCTAGAACACACAACAAACATTGTTAGCCGTGTGCGGCGCCCAGCTTCACAGTTTACGCCTCCAGTCATATTCACGTAGTGCTTAGGTGAAGCCCTGTGCGGATCACTTCACCATCACCGTCACCACGCTGTCGTGCTGACGGAACTCTCCCTCGACACTTTGCTGGATCAAGAGTTCAAGGGACGTCATCGAGCTGAACGTGTGCAGAAATCGGAGGTGTCGTACATTCGGTGCTTGATCGGTCGGAACGAGAAGAAGTTCGACTACATCAACCGCGTTGTCAAACGCTTCCGCTCTCGGTCTACATGGGTACATGGATACACTCTCCCCCTCTCGTTGCTATGCATCTCCTAGATAGATCTTGCGTGAGTGTAGGAATTTTTTTGAAATTGCATGCTACGTTTCCCAACAGGGATGGCGTACTTCGAGCCAAGGATGAAGGCGGTTTGGGGGTGCGCGCACTCCCGGTCCAAAACCGGTGCCTCCTGATGAAGCTCCTTCACCGTCTTCACTCTCGCTAGGATGCTCCATGGGCGCGTTGGGTTTGGGGTGAGCTGGCCAGCTCGCTGCTGACCCCGACGTCGACCATGTTGCTCCCCAGGCCGCACTGGGCCTCTCTGGCCAAGCTCATGCCTTTGTACAGGGCGGTCACCAGTGTCTCCGTCAGGGATGGATGCACTATGGCGTTCTGGATCAACTCTTGGTTGCCCGGCGGTGCTCTCTCTGTCCAGATGAGTTCCCTCTTCTCCCACACCACTATGCCTGACGTCTCGGTTGCCCACGTTGTTCAGCACTGGCTCGACAGGGGGCTTGTCCCTCGGCTGAACCACATGGGAGCTTGAGAGCGCGGGGCTCTCCTCCCCATCATCTAGGCGCTGGTTTTGACAGCGGCCCCGGATGAGCGGACCCTCCATCTCGGCTGTGCCAAGGGCGCCACTCTTTCCTCTACTGGTGTATATCAGCTCTGCCACTTTGGTGGAGTGAAAGCCTCGTTTGTCAACTTTGTCTAGACGAACTACGCCCCTAGCCGGGTTCGCTTCTTCGACTGGCTTCTGGTCCAGCACGGATCCACTCGAGAGGTGTTCTCCTGCAGAAACACATTGTTGAGCCGGCCGGAGCGGGCTGCCCCATCTGCTCGACTTCGCTCGAGTCCGCAGAGCACCTCATCTTTGCCTACCCCTTTGATCAACAGTTTTGGGCCTCGGTGGGGGTGACCCCGGTGGTCTCCTCCGTCAAGATACTCCACCTTATGCATGATGTCTACTACGCAACCTTCTTCTTGTAGACTCGGGTTGGGCCTCCAAGCGCAGAGTTTTGTAGGATAGTGGCAGTTTTCCCTCAAGTGGATGACCTAAGGTTTATCGATCCGTGGGAGGCGTAGGATGAAGCTGGTCTCTCTCAAACAACCCTCCAACCAAATAACAAAGATTCTCTTGTGTCCCCAACACACCCAATACAATGGTAAATTGTATAGGTGCACTAGTTCGGCTAAGAGATGGTGATACAAGCGTAATATGGATGGTAGATATGGGTTTTTGTAATCTGAAAATATAAAACAGCAAGGTAACTAGTAACAAAAGTGAGCAAAAAAGGTATTGCAATGCTTGAAAACAAGGCCTGGGGTTCATACTTTCACCAGTGCAAGTTCTCTCAACAATGATAACATAATTACATCATATGGCAATCCCTCAACGTGCGACAAAAGTCACTCCAAAGTTCTTATCACGGACAACATAAGATGAAATTGCTTGTAGGGTACGAAACCACCTCAAAGTTATTCTTTTCGATCAATCCATTGAGCTATTTCTCTAAGTGTCACAAACAGCCCAAGAGTTCGTAGTAAAATACACTAGTATAGCGAGGTGCTATACAAACGGCTTTTAACCCCTTACCGCGACGGCATTTGGAACCGTCGCCTAGTGAGTGTGGTCGATAGGGGGGTCCTTCCCACACGACCCAGAAACCGTCGGGGATATGCCCTCCTGGCACACACGCTTGCCAAAATGAGGTCGTGTGCGACCGGCGAGCGATCAAATACGGTTATACGTATAGTAGTGCTAAAAATACAATTATACAGGCGAAATCATTTCCAGTCGTATATACATCCCACACAGTCAGTCCCCGCTAAATGTTTCCGTTCGTATATACGTCCCACACAGTCGCTCCAAAGAAAACGTTTATGTTCGCAGATACATCACACACAATTTTCCTCGTTAAATCGTTTGTGATAGCGTTTCCATTGCACACGGTATTAACCATTTTGCCATTTGCATTATTGAATGCATCACACACGGTGCATAGAAGAAACTGTGTGGCAAAGGCTGTCCATCAAATACAGTTTTAATGTGGTAAAAGTTTGCGCTAGGTGGCCTAACGCAAACAGTTTTCAAGAGGATGTCGTGTGTGATTGTTCATTAATCCAACACGGTTCATTCCTAGAAACCGTGTGCGTTGCCTGAGGTCATCGCCCACGGTGTTTTCTCAATAACCATTTGCGATAGAAAAACCCAATTAGTAGGCTAATTATCATATTATTAATAATCCATTTATTAATCTAATTGACATTTCATATTAAGCACACAATATATTTCATTTTCATAATTGAAATACATCAGAGACAACATCATATAGCTTCAGCACTCAGCTACCCCATTACACAACTGCACCAGCACCAAGTTTCACATGCAACATCTATAACCTTTCGAATTTAGCATCATAGAAGGTACATAGACAGATGTATCTCATCTGGAAAACTGTTGAAGCATAAGGTGAATATTGAGCCTTCATTGATGTTGAAGGTCTTTGCAACTTTAGGCCAGTGCCTGTGGATGATTGACCGTTGATACGTCCATTTTGCATCATGTTTTCCTACTGTTATTTATGAAGTTTTTATGCATAATAATGCTTTTTGGAGTAATTATAATGCCTTTTCTCTCATAATATGCAAGGTACACACAAAGAGGGAGAATTCCGGCAGTTGGAAATCTGGACCTAGAAAAGCTACGTGAGGCCACCTATTCTGCACAACTCCAAATGAGCTGAAACTTTACGGAGATTTTTTATGGAATATTTGAGGAATATTGGAGCCAATAAGTACCAGAGGGGGCCCACTAGGTGGGCACAACCCACCTGGGCGCGCCAGTGAGCCCAGGCGTGCCCTGGTGGGTTATGCTCCCCTCGGCCCACCTCTGGTGCCCATCTTCTGGTATATAAGTCATTTTGACCTAGAAACAATAAGGAGAGGACTTTCGGGACGGAGTGCCGCCGTCTCGAGGCGGAACTTGGGCAGGAGCACTTTTGCCCTCAGGAGGAGTGATTCCGCCGGGGGAACTTCCCTCCCGGAGGGGGAAATCATCATCATCACCAACAACTCTCCCATCTTGGGGCGGGCAATGTCCATCAACATATTCAACAACACCATCTCCTCTCAAACCCTAGTTCATCTCTTGTGTTCAATCTTTGTACCGGAACTATAGATTGGTGCTCGTGGGTGACTAGTAGTGTTGATTACATCTTGTAGTTGATTACTATATGGTTTATTTGGTGGAAGATTATATGTTCAGATCCATTATGCTATTTAATACCCCTCTGATCTTGAGCATGTTTATTATTTGTGAGTAGTTACTTTTTTTCTTGAGGTCATGGGAAAAATCATGTTGCAAGTAATCATGTGAACTTGATATGTGTTCGATATTTTGATAGTATGTATGTTGTGATTCCCTTAGTGGTGTCATGTGAACGTCGACTACATGAAACTTCACCATATTTGGGCCTAAGGGAATGCATTGCGGAGTAGTTATTAGATGATGGGTTGCGACAGTGACAGAAGCTTAAACCCTAGTTTATGCGCTATTCCATAAGGGACCGATTGGATCCAAAAGTTTAATGCTATGGTTAGAATTTGTTCTTAATCCTTTTCTCGTAGTTGCGGATGCTTGCGAGGGGGTTAATCATAAGTAGGAGGTTTGTTCAGGTAAGAACAGCCCCTAAGCACTGGTCCACCCACATATCAAATTATCAAAGTAGCGAACACGAATCGAATCAACATGATGAAAGTGACTAGATGAAATTCCCGTGTACCCTCAAGAACGCTTTGCTTATTATAAGAGACCATTTTGGCCTGTCCTTTGCCTCAAAAGGATTGGGCTACCTTGCTGCACTTTTGTTACAATTACCGTTACTTGCTCATTACAAATTGTCTTGCTATCAAACTACTCTGTTACTTACAATTTCAGCACTTGCAGACATTACCTTGCTGAAAACCACTTGTCATTTCCTTCTGCTCCTCGTTGGGTTCGACACTCTTACTTATATCAAAAAGGGCTACAATTGATCCCATATACTTGTGGGTCATTCTGGCGCCGTTGCCGGGGAGTGAGGCGCCTTTGGTAAGTGGAATTTGGTAAGGAAACATTTATATACTGTGCTAAAATTTACCGTCACTTGTTACTATGGAAAACAATCCTTTGAGGGGTTTGTTTGGGGTATCTTCACCTCGACCGGAACCACAATTAGCTACCCCTCAACCTAATGCACCTACTGAAAATATTGAATATGAAATTCCTTCGGGTATGATAAAACAACTGCTAGCTAATCCTTACGCAGGAGCTGGAACTGAACATCCTGATATGCACTTAATATATGTGGAACAAATTTGTGGATTGTTTAAGCTTACAGGTTTACCCGGAGATGAAGTTAAGATGAAGGTTTTCCCTTTATCTTTGAAGGGAAAAGCATTGGCATGGTATAGGCTATGCGATGATATTGGATCTTGGAATTGGAATCGATTGAAATTGGAGTACCACCAAAAAAAATATCTCGTGCATCTAGTTCATCATGATCGGAATTACATATATAATTTTTGGCCTCGTGAAGGAGAAACTATCGCTCTAGCTTGGGGGAGGCTTAATTCAATGTTATATTCATGCCCCAATCACGAGCTCTCAAGAGAAATTATTATCCAGAATTTTTATGCTCAGCTTTGTCATAATGATCGATCCATGCTTGATACTTCTTGTGTTGGTTCTTTTATAAAGAAGACTATTGAATTCCAGTGGGATCTTTTAGAAAGAATTAAATGCAACTCTGAAGATTGGGAACTCGACAAAGGTAAAGAGTCAGGTATTAAGCTTAAGTGTGATAGTGTTAAATCTTTTATGAATACTGATACGTCTCCAATGTATCTATAATTTTTGATTGTTTCATGTTGTTATATTATCAATCTTGGATGTTTTATAATCATTTTAAAGTCATTTTATATCATTTTTTGGTACTAACCTATTGACATAGTGCCAAGTGCCAGTTGCTATTTTTTCCATGGTTTTTACATCTCAGAAAATCCATATTAGACAGATTCCAAATGCCACGAAACTCCACGATGATTTTTTATGGGCCAGAAGGAACACAACGGGCCCTGGCTGCGCCTGGGGGGTGCCCCGAGGGGGGGGCACAACCCACCAGGGCGCGCCAGGAGGCCCAGGCGCGCCTTGGTGGGTTGTGCCCACCTCGGGTCCCCCCCCCCCGGACTGCCTCTTTGCTCTATAAATACCCCAATATTCCAGAAACAGTAAAGGCATCGACGAAATATTCATCCAGCCGTCACAGGGTCCAGAACCACCAGATCCAATCTAGACACCATCTCGGATGGGGTTCACCACCTCCATTGGTGCCTCTCCGATGATGCGTGAGTAGTTCTTTGTAGACCTTCGGGTCCGTAGTTAGTAGCTAGATGGCTTTCTCTCTCTCGCTGAATTCTCAATACAATGGTCTCTTGGAGATCCATATGATGTTACTCTTTTGCGGTGTGTTTGTTGGGATTGATGAACTTTGAGTTTATGATCATATCTATCTTTTTATATCCATGAAAGTTATTTGAGTTTCTTTGATCTCTTATATTCATGATTGCTTATAGCCTCGTATTTCTTCTCCGATATTTGGGTTTTGTTTGGCCAACTTGATCTATTTATCTTGCAATGGGAAGAGGTGCTTTGTAGTGGGTTCGATCTTATGGTGCTTGATCCCAGTGATAGAAAGGGAAACGACACGTATGTATCGTTGCTACTAAGGATAAAACGATGGGGTCTATCTCTACATAGATAGATCTTGTCTACATCATGTTATCGTTCTTATTGCATCACTCTGTTTTTCCATGAACTTAATACACTAGATGCATGCTGGATAGCGGTCGATGTGTGGAGTAATAGTAGTAGATGCAGGCAGGAGTCGGTCTACTAATCTTGGACGTGATGCCTATATAATGATCATTGCCTGGATATCGTCATAATTATTTGAAGTTATGTCAGTTACCCAACAGTAATTTGTTCACCCACCGTTTGCTATTTTTCTCG
Source organism: Triticum aestivum (assembly GCF_018294505.1). NCBI lineage: Eukaryota > Viridiplantae > Streptophyta > Magnoliopsida > Poales > Poaceae > Triticum > Triticum aestivum. Next base: position 145,281,346 of record NC_057799.1, on the reverse strand, counting down.
AGAGAAGCCACTAGTGAAACCTACGGCCCTCGGGTCTTCTTTCTCATATATTTGCCTTTGCGATCTACTTTTCCTTGCATTTATTTTTAGATCTATTAAACCAAAAATACAAAAAATACCTTGCTACATTTTATTTCTATTTATTTTATTTGGCGTTCAATCTTTCATTCTACTACAATATATCTCACGTCCGTTTGCCTATCTTGAGGCGCCGTACCCCGGAAGGGATTGACAACCCCTTTAACACGTCGGGTTGCGAGGATTTGTTATCTGTGTGCAGGGGCTGTTTACGTTGTGTTGCTTGGTTCTCCTACTAGTTCGATAAACTTGGTTTCATATCTGAGGGAAATACCTGCCGCCGCTGTGCTGCTCATCCCTTCCTCTTTGGGGAAATACCGACGTAGCTTCAAGCCACATCAAAAGGAATTTATCGCACCGTTGCCGAGGAGGTTCTTCAACATATACCAGGTTCCTAATCACAAATCTCATCTCCTTGCAATTTACACTATTTGCCATTTGCCTCTCGTTTTCCTCTCCCCCCACTTCACAAAAATTGACTTTTTATTCGCCTCCCTTTTCCGTTCGCCGTTTTCTTGCCTGATCTGTTTTTGACTGCAATCTTGTTGTGTGGTAATCATGACTCAAGAGAACACCAAATTATGTGATTTCTCAAATACCAACAACAATGATTTTATTGGCACTCCGCTTGCTCCTCCCACCACTAGTGCGGAGACTTGTGATATTAATACCGCTTTGCTGAATCTTGTTATGAATGACCAATTTTTCGGTACTCCTAATGAGGATGCCGCATCCCATCTTAATACCTTCGTGGAATTATGCGATATGCAAAAGAAAAAGGATGTGGACAATGATGTGGTGAAGATGAAATTATTTCCGTTTTCTTTGCGTGATTCTGCAAAAAATTGGTTCTCTTCTTTGCCTCGCAATAGTATCGTTTCTTGGAATAAGTGCAAAGATGCTTTTATCAGTAAGTATTTTCCTCCCGTAAAAATTATTTCCCTTAGAACCCAGATCATGAATTTCAAGCAACTTGAGCATGAGCATGTTGCACAATCTTGGGAAAGGATGAAAATGATGCTAAGGAATTGCCCAACTCATGGGTTAAATCTTTGGATGATCATACAAAGTTTTTATGGGGGGTTGAATTTTGTTTCTCATAATCTTTTAGATTCCGCCGTGGGTGGTAATTTTATGGAAATTACTTTGGGTGAAGCCACCAAATTGCTTGACAATATCATGGCAAATTATTCACAATGGCATACTGAAAGAGCTCCTACTAGTAAAAAGGTTAATTCGGTTGAAGAAATTTCTTATTTGAGTGAAAAGGTTGATGCTCTTATGAAATTGGTTGCTAGTAAAAGTGCTCCTATTGATTTTAATGATATGCCTTTGTCTACTTTGATTGAGCAAAATAGTGATGCATAGATGTGAATTTTATCTCTCAAAATAATTTCAACAACAATGCTTATAGAGGTAATTTTAATCCTAAGCCTTTTCCTAGTAATTCCTCTAATAATTATGGTAATTCCTATGGAAATCAATCTTATAATAATAATAGGAACACCTCTGATCTTGAGAATAATATTTAAGAATTTATAACACACAAAAAGTTTTCAACACTTCCAGAGAAGAAAAGTTAAGTAAGATTGATGATTTGTCTAGAAGTGTTGATAGAATTGCTCGTGATGTGGAAAATCTCAAAATGAAATTTTTTGTCCCTAAAGTAGATGAATCAATTAAAGCTCTTTATGTTTCTATGGATGAAAGTAAGAAAAGAACCGCTATGCTTAGAGCTAAAAGAGAATTTTTAGAAAAAGCATTTTCTAGTGATTTCTTTCGTAAAAGTGATGAAGATCTTAAAATGATTGGTGTTTCTTCTATTGATTCCTTGTTTAGTAAATTTAATATTGATGAAAAAGGGACTGGAGAAGAGTCAACTTTAGGTAGAAGGCGTCCCAATATTTCGGAGGGTGAAAATCTTGTTGAGAAAATTGATGAAAGTTGGTTTGGAGAGGTCAAAACTTTAGCTAGTGACGTGCCCACTCTTTTGGATTACAAAGACTTTAATTATGATAGTTGCTCTTTGATTGATTGTATTTCTTTGTTGCAATCCATGATAAATTCACCCCATGCCTATGAACAAAATAAGGCTTTTTCTAAACATATTGTTGATGCTATGATCAAAGCTTGTGAAGAAAAATTGGAATTAGAAGTATCAATTCCCAGAAAATTGCATGATGATGGGAACCTACTATCAAAGTCAAGATTAAAAATTATGAGTGTTTTGCTTTGTGTGACTTGGGTGCTAGTGTTTCTACAATTCCGAAATCTTTATGTGATGTGCTTGGTCTTACAAATCTTGAAGAATAATCTTTGAATTTGCACTGGGTGGATTCCACTATTAAAAAGCCTATGGGAATAATTAATGATGTTCTTATTCTTGCAAATAGGAATTACGTGCCCATAGATTTTATTGTTCTTGATATTGATTGCAATCCGTCTTGTCCAATTATTCTTGGTAGACCGTTTTTACGCACTATCGGTGCCGTGATTGATATGAAAGAAGGCAATATTAAGTTCCAATTTCCTTTGAGGAAGGGCATGGAACACTTTCCTAGAACAATAATTAAGCCACCTTATGAATCAATCATGAGGGTATCTTATGGATCTCAAACCAAAGATGACAAAACTTAGATCCTTGCTTTATGCCTAGCTAAGGGCGTAAAACTATGGCGCTTGTTGGGAGGCAACCCAACGAATAAATTTTATTTTTGCTTTTTGATTTCTGTTCTTGAGTGTTAGCAAAATTATGCTACTGTTATGATAGTGTTTTTTGTGTTTTAATTAGTGTTTGTGCCAAGTAGAACCGATAGGATCTTCTTGGGAGATAGTTGTTTGATTTTGCTGAAAAAGACAGAAACTTTGCGCTCACGAAAACAATTCTCATTTTTTATAAAAAATAGATTTTTCCCTGATTATTTTTGCAGAAGATTAATATACAAATTACCCAGGTCGTCCTAGTTTTTCAGAATTTTTGGAGTTCCAGAAGTATTCGAACAAATCAGATTGCTACATACTGTTCTGTTTTGACAGATTCTGTTTTCTTTGTGTTGTGTACTTATTTTGATGGCTCTATGAATTTCTTTGATGAGTTTTTGCCATAGAAAAGTTTGAATATAGTAGATATAATGCAAAAACAAAATAAGAATTGGTTTGATACAGCACTTATAGTAGTGATTTATTTTTCTTACACTAACGGATCTCACGAAGGTTTTGTTGAGTTTTGTGTGATTGAAGTTTTCAAGTTTTGGGTTATCTTACGATGGATGCAGGAAGGATAGAAGAGCCTAAGCTTGGGGATGCCCCGGCATCCCAAGCTATTATCCAAAAATGAGCAACCAACTAAGCTTGGGGATGCCCCCGAGTGGCATCCCCTCTTTCTTCCAACAACTATCGATATTTTACTCGAAGCTATATTTTTATTCGTCACATGATATGTGTTTTGCTTGCAGCATCTTGTATGATAAGACTCTTTCCTTGTTTTCTTTTGTGTTTTAAGTCATCAATCCTTGCTGGACACACTTATTTGGGAGAGCCAAAATTATGTCATGACTTGTTAGAATTGCTCTCTATGCTTCACTTAAATTTTTTATGAGCTATGGACTTACTCTAGTGCTTCACTTATATCTTTTTGAGCACGGTGTGCTTAGTATTTTGAAGAAATGATCTCTTGCTTCACTTAGATTTATTTGAGAGTTAGTAAAATTTTCAAGAAATTCTCTCTTGCTTCACTTCTGCTACGGCTGGCGGGCGCGGGGCTGGGGGAAGAGCGGGATTAGAAGATCAATGCTGGGGGATTATCCAGGTTTGGGCCGCAAGTGATGCGTAATACCCAAAGCGTGCAGGGTCCAAAAAGTCTGAATCCTCCCTCAGTACGCCGCGGCCTCCTTTTATAGTCAAAGGGGTCGCCACAGTGGCACACAGGAGGTGGAGAGTTTGTATAGTCGTCGAGTCTATCTCCTGGCACCGTAGGACAAACGCATTTAATGCGCTGCCGGCGTGCCCTTCTTGCTTTATCGGGGACTGCGAGGAAGCTCGTCCCAGCCATCGCCGCTTCGCCTGGTCCTAACGCGCGTCCGAGCTGATGAGGCGTGTAGTGCCACGCTGGCTGGCTGGCTGCTGAGTTGGTGCGGCGGTAGTATTCATGAAGATCTGCATGCCACCACGCAGGTGCTTGCTGAGTTGGCCTTGGAAGCCGCACGTCGCCATGCAGGTGTCTGCCTAGTTGGTGGGCTGGCAGCTGTGTTGGAACGGCGGTGGAGCTTTGGCAGGTGCGGGCTGGGCTGCGGCCCCATGGATGTCCTCGGCAAGGGTTGATAACCCACAAGTATAGGGGATCAATTGTAGCCTCTTTCGATAAGTAAGAGTGTTGAACCCAACAAGGAGCTAAAGGTAGAACAAATATTCCCTCAAGTTCTATCGACCACCGATACAACTCTACACACGCTTAACATTCGCTTTACCTAGAATAAGTATGAAACTAGAAGTACTATGTAGGTGTTTTTGGATAGGTTTGCTAGATAATAAAGGGCACGTAAATAAAAGGTAGGGGCTAGTTAGATAAAGACACAACTAAATTAGTTTTAGTAGAGAGCTTTTTGTCACGAGAAAGTTATTTGTCCCTAGGCAATCGATAACTAGACCGCTAATCACTATTGCAATTTTATTTGAGGGAGAGGCATAAGATAACATACTTTCTCTACTTGGATCATATGCACTTATGATTCGAACTCTAGCAAGCATCCGCAACTACTAAAGATCATTAAGGTAAAACCCAACCATAGCATTAAAATATCAAGTCCTCTTTATTCCCATACGCAAACAACCTACTTACTCGGGTATATGCTTCTGTCACTCACGCCACCCACCATAAGCAAATCATGAACATATTGCAAACTCTACAGCGGGGATCCCTCACGCTTGCGCGACACGGAGAGCACCATAGGACAACACCAATAATAAAACATGCAATTCAAACCAATCACGATCATCAATTAACCCATAGGACAAAACGGATCTACTCAAACATCATAGGATAGCCATACATCATTGGGAAATAATATATAGCGTTGAGCACCATGTTTAAGTAGAGATCACAGTGGGTAAAAGAGGGGTTACACCGCTGCATAGAGGGGGGAAGAGTTGGTGATGATGGCGGTGAAGTTGTTGGTGAAGATTGCGGTGATGATGATGGCCCCGGTGGCACTCCAGCGGCACCGGAAGCGAGGGAGAGAGGGCCCCCCTCCTTCTTCTTCTTCCTTGACCTCCTCCCTAGATGGGAGAAGGGTTTCCCCTCTGGTCCTTGGTCCCCATGGCATGGGAGGGGCGAGAGCCCCTCCGAGATTGGATCTGTCTCTTTGTCTCTCTCTGTTTCTGCGCTCCAGGATTCTGCCCTTTCACCGTTTCTTATATATCCGGAGATCCGTAACTCCGATTGGATTGAAACCTCCGCCCAGATTTTTCTCCGAAAATTAGCTTTCTTGCAGCCAAAGAAGAGCAGCAACTGCCTTACGGGGGGGACACGAGGGTCAAAGGCGCGCCCCCTGCCTCGTGGCCACCTCGGGCACCGTCTCGTGTTGATTCTTCTTCCCATATTTCACATATATTCCAAAAATATTCTCTGTCCGTTTTTATCCCGTTTGGACTCCGTTTGATATGGGTTTTCCGCGAAACATAAAACATGCAACAAACAGGAGCTGGCACTGGGCACTGGATCAATATGTTAGTCCCAAAAATAGTATAAGAAGTTGTCAAAAGTATATGAAAGTTGTAGAATATTGGCATGGAACAATCAAAAATTATAGATACGATGGAGACGTATCAGCATCCTCTAGCTTAATTCCAGCTCGTCCTCGAGTAGGTAAATGATAAAAAAGATAATTTTGGATGTGGAATGCTACCTAGCATAATCTTGATCATGTAATATAATCATGGCATGAATATTAAGACACGAGTGATTCAAAGCAATAGTCTATCCTTTGACATTAAGACAATAATACTTCAAGCATACTAATAAAGCAATCATGTCTTTTCAAAATAACATGGCCAAAGAAAGTTATCCCTACAAAATCATATGGTCTGGCTATGCTCCATCTTCCCCACACAAAGTATTTAAATCATGCACAACCCCGATGATAAGCCAAGCAATTGTTTCGTACTTTTGACGTTCTCATACCTTTTCAACTTTCACCCAGTACATGAGCGTGAGCCATGGACATAGCACTATAGGTGGAATAGAATATGATGGTGGAGGTTGTGTGGAGAAGACAAAAAGGAGAAAGTCTCACATCGACGCGGCTAATCAACGGGCTATGGAGATGCCCATCAATTGATGTCAATGCGAGGAGTAAGGATTGCCATGCAACGGATGCACTAAGAGCTATAAGTGTATGAAAGCTCAAACTAGAAACTAAGTGGGTGTGCATCCAACTTGCTTGCTCATGAAGACCTCGGGTATTTGAGGAAGCCCATCATCGGAATATACAAGTCAAGTTCTATAATGAAAATTCCCACTAGTATATGAAAGTGATAACTCAGGAGACTCTCTATATGAAGAACATGGTGCTACTCTGAAGCACAAGTGTGGTAAAAGGATAGTAACATTGCCCCTTCTCTCTTTTTCTGTCATTTTTTTTGTTTTTTTGGTGGGCTTCTTTGGCCTCTTTTTTTATTTGGGCTTCTTTGGCCTCTTTTATTTTTTGTAAAGTCCGGAGTCTCATCCCGACTTGTGGGGGAATCATAGTCTCCATCATCCTTTCCTCATGGGGGCAATGCTCTAATAATGATGATCATCACACTTTTATTTACTTACAACTCAATATTACAACTCGATACTAGAACAAATATATGACTCTATATGAATGCCTCTGGCTGTGTACCAGGATGTGCAATGATCTAGCATAGCAAAGATATCAAAAAACGGACAAGCCATGAAAATATCATGCTAGCTGTCTTATGATCATGCAAAGCAACATGACAATGATGCTCAAGTCATGTATATGATGATGATGGAAGTTGCATGGCAATATATCTCGGAATGGCTATGGAAATGCCATAATAGGTAGGTATGGTGGCTGTTTTGAGGAAGATATAAGGAGGCTTATGTGTGACAGAGCATATCGTATCACGGGGTTTGCATGCACCGGCGAAGTTTGCACCAACTCTCGAGGTGAGAAAGGGCAATGCAGGGTACCGAAGAGGCTAGCAATGATGGAAGGGTGAGAGTGCGTATAATCCATGGACTCAACATTAGTCATAAAGAACTCATATACTTATTGCAAAAGTCTATTAGCTATCGAAACAAAGTACTACGCGCATGCTCCTAGGGGGATAGATTGGTAGGAAAAGACCATCGCTCGTCCCCGACCGCCACTCATAAGGAAGACAATCAATAAATAAATCATGCTCCGACTTCATCACATAACGGTTCACCATACGTGCATGCTATGGGAATCACAAACTTCAACACAAGTATTGCTACAATCCACAACTACCCACTAGCATGACTCTAATATCACCACCTTTATATCGCAAAACTATTGCAAGGAATTAAACATATCATATTCAGTGATCTACAAGTTTTATGTAGGATTTTATGACTAACCATGTGAATGACCAATTCCCATCTCTCTAAATAGGTATAAGTGAAGCAAGAGAGTTTAATTCTTTCTAAAAAAGATATGCCCACGCTATAACAAGTATAAGTGAAGCAAAAGAGCATTCTACAAATGGCGGTTTTCTATGTGAAGAGAAACAGGCAATCCAAACTTCAAATAATATAAGTGAAGCACATGAAGCATTCCATAAAGCCATACTCAAAAGATATAAGTGAAGTGCAATGAGAATTCTATAAATCAACCAAGGACTATCTCCTACCAGCATGGTGCATAAAAGAAAAGTGAAAACTAAATGCAAAAGACGCTCCAAGATTTGCACATATCGCGTGAACGAAGCGAATCCGAAAACATACCGATACTTGTTGAAGAAAGAGGGGATGCCTTCCGGGGCATCCCCAAGCTTAGACGCTTGAGTCTCCTTGAATATTTACTTGGGGTGCCTTGGGCATCCCCAAGCTTGAGCTCTTGCCTCTCCTTCTTCTCCTCACATCGAGACATCCTCGATCACCGAACACTTCATCCACACAAAACTTCAACAGAAAACTCGGTATGATCCGTTAGTATAATAAAGCAAATCACTACTCTAAGTACTGTTGAAAACCAATTCATTTTTTTTAATTATAGCTACTGTAATATAACTTTTCCATGGCTTAATCCACTGATAAAAATTTACAGTTTCATCAAAACAAGCAAACTATGCATCAAAAACAGAATCTGTCAAAAACAGAATAGTCTGTAGAAATCTGAACATTAACCATACTTCTGGCACTTCCAAAATTCTTCCAAAATTAGGAAAAATAAATAATTTTTATAGAAAGACAGTTCAAAAAGAATCAGAACCTTTTGGCGTTCCAGTAAAAAATGTAAAATCGTGCACTACAGCCAAAGTTTCTGTCCTGCACCGCACAAACCAACAAGCATTGTAAACATCCTAAAGGCAATCCTTGGCACATTATTTTTATAATACAATGGAATTGTACCAGGGGATAATTATTTTTGTTGAAAAGTTTCTGTAATCAAGATTCACAAAGTTTCCGTGAGCATGAACAAAGTTCAAGGAGCTCTCCCACTTCAACAATGCTTGTGTTTCTCACTTTCACTTTCCTTTTTGAAAAGTTTTAGGTTCCTCTCTTTATTTTTTTTGTTTTTAAACTATATAAAAGCACTCAACAGAAATAAATGACTCTCTAAAACTTCCGGGTTGTCTCCCTGGCAGCGCTTTCTTTAAAGCCATTAAGCTAGGCATATAGTGCTCAAGTAGCGAATCCACCCGGATCCCAAGGTATATCAAAGCCAATTTTAATAAACAATGATTTGTAATTTAGTAGTGAGCACAGAGTAACATATATCAAGCAATAACGAAGTCTAACTCTCTTCCTATGCATCGGCATGTCACAAAAGAACAATTCATGCACACCTAGTAAAGGCCAATGCATAGTATAAACATTTTCTTGCAATTTTATCATGTTGGAAACATAGAGAGGCGGAGATGTAGTTCCTCTCTCATAATAATTGCAAGTAGGAGAAGCAAGCAAATGCATATTATACTCATCAAAATCATCATGTGTAGTAGTAAAAGGCAACCCATCAATATAATCCTTAATAAGCACAAACTTCTCCAATATAGTGTAGTTTGGAGAATTCAAAAAGATAACAGGACTATCATGCGTGGGTGCAATAGCAATAATTTCATGTTTGACATAAGAAACTATAGCAAGTTCATCTCCATAAGCATAATTCATATTGGCATCTTGGCCACAAGCATAGCAAGCATCATCAAAAAGGGATATTTCAAGAGAATCAACGGGATCATAACAGTCATCATAGCAATCATCCTTCAGTAAGCACGAAGGGAAATTAAACAATGTATGAGTTGGAGGGTTACTCTCATTAGAAGGTGGGCACGGGTGATCAATCCGCTCTTCCTCCTTTTGTTCTTCGCTCTCCTCCTCATCTTTTTCATCCAATGAGCTCACAGTTTCAGTAATTTCTTCTTCCAGAGTTTCCTGCAAAATATTAGTCTCTTCTTGGACAGCGGAGACTTTCTCAATAAATGCATCAATATCGGAATTGAATTCATAATTCTCATAGCAATATTTAAGGATGGCTAAATTTTCAGGTCTATAAACTGAATCATCAAAATCTTCAGACTCTTTAAACAAAGATTCAATTTCACATGCACCCCTAAAAGCAACAAATTCTTCTATTCATTCAACATCATAATAAGCATATATACCCCTAGCATAAGAAGCCAAGGTTACATTATCATTAAATTTGCATGAAAAGGGAAGGTGTGGAGACTTCATCCTAGAGCAACAAGTATAATCATATCTCAAGCATAGTTGCCTAGCATACCAACGCAACATATAAATTTGATCCCATAATAGTTTCCCTTTTTGAGTCAAGCGATAATCCCTAAAGTATTCACGTTGATCCAACGTGTCTTCCATTACAAAGTTGAATGGGGTTTTCTCAGGATTATCAAAGTAGTACATAATATTTTTCACATAATAAGCATCGGGGGTTTTAGGAGGTTTCCCATCTCCATGAGTAGCAAGTGAACCTAATTTTTTGGTATTTTGTGTTCCATATCCATAACTAAAGAGATAGAACAACTAAGAAAAGCAAATAAAAATTACTTAGTGACAAAGCAAACAAGCACACACGAGAATATTCACCCCACGCTATAACTCCCCGGCAACGGCGCCAGAAAAAGGTCTTGATAACCCACAAGTATAGCGGATCAATTGTAGCCTCTTTCGATAAGTAAGAGTGTCGAACCCAACGAGGAGCTAAAGGAAGAACAAATATTCCCCCAAGTTCTATAGACCACCGATACAACTCTACGCGCGCTTAACGTTCGCCTTACCTAGAACAAGTATGAAACTAGAAGTACTTTGTAGGTGTTTTTGGATAGGTTTGCAAGATAATAAAGAGCACGTAAATAAAAAGTAGGGGCTGTTTAGATAAAGACACAACTAAATTAGTTTTAGTAGAGAGCTTTTTGTCATGAGAAAGTTATTTGTCCCTAGGCAATCGATAACTAGACCGGTAATCACTATTGCAATTTTATTTAAGGGAGAGGCATAAGCTAAGATACTTTCTCTACTTAGATCATATGCACTTATGATTGAAACTCTAGCAAGCATCCGCAACTACTAAAGATCATTAAGGTAAAACCCAACCATAGCATTAAAGTATCAAGTCCTCTTTATTCCCATACGCAAACAACCTACTTACTCGGGTATATGCTTCTGTCACTCACGCCACCCACCATAAGCAAATCATGAACATATTGCAAACCCTACAGCGGGGATCCCTCACGCTTGCGCAACACGGAGAGCACCATAGGACAACACCAATAATAAAACATGCAACTCAAACCAATCACGATCATCAATTAACCCATAGGACAAAACGGATCTCCTCAAACATCATAGCATAGCCATACATCATTGGGAAATAATATATAGCGTTGAGCACCATGTTTAAGTAGAGATTACAGCGGGTAAAAGAGGGGTTACACCGCTGCATAGAGGGGGGAAGAGTTGGTGATGATGGCGGTGAAGTTGTTGGTGAAGATTGTGGTGATGATGATGGCCCCCGGTGGCACTCCTGCGCCCCCGGAAGAGAGGGGGAGAGGCGCCCCCTCCTTCTTCTTCTTCCTTGACCTCCTCCCTAGATGGGAGAAGGGTTTCCCCTCTGGTCCTTGGTCTCCATGGCATGGGAGGGGCGAGAGCCCCTCCTTGATATGATCTGTCTCTCTGTCTCTCTCTGTTTCTGCGCTCCAGGATTCTACCCTTTCACCGTTTCTCATATATCCGGAGATCCGTAACTCCTATTTGATTGAAACCTTCGCCTAGATTTTTCTCCGAAAATTAGCTTTCTTGCGGCCAAAGAAGAGCAGCAACCGCCTTACGGGGGGCCACGAGGGTCAGAGCCGCGCCCCCTGCCTCGTGGCCACCTCGGGCACCGTCTCGCGTTGATTCTTCTTCCCATATTTCACAAATATTCCAAAAATATTCTCCGTTCGTTTTATCCCGTTTGGACTCTGTTTGATATGGGTTTTCTGCGAAACATAAAACATGCAACAAACAGGAACTGGCACGGGGCACTGGATCAATATGTTAGTCTCAAAAATAGTATAAAAAGTTGCCAAAATTATATGAAAGTTGTAGAATATTGGAATGGAACAATCAAAAATTATAGATACGACGGAGATGTATCAAGGGTCTTGCCGGGGTCCCGTAGGCGTCCCCAACAAGGGTTTTGCCGGGGGTCTCCGTCTTCTGGTTCTCATCTAGTCTTGTATGCTTCTGGTCTTCACAAAGATCTGCATTCCACCATGGAGGCGCCTCCCGAGCCTTGGTTCCAATGTGGGTGACGACGTCGGACCACTTAGGCTCAAGGGTGGCAGCTATGCTGGTGTTCGGCAAGTTGCCCCGGCAAGGTTCTTGCCGGGGCTGTGGAGGCTGCCCCGGCAAGGGCCTTGCCGCGGGAGTTCACCTCCCCCCTCTGCTCTTTGTGTTTTTGGTCTTGGAGTTGCTCTGTTCACCTTGTGTCTTCGCTCCCTCTGCTCCATCAAGCGTGGCCGTAGGAGGGGCTGCAACTGCCCGTGCACAAGTAAAGAGGTACCAAAAGGACCCCTACTTTTGTACACCGACAGGAGACCCCGGGCCACACATAAGCGCAGAGCGTTTGTTGGGCGAGGCCCAGAACGGTGCGCGGGCGCGCGCGCGGCGGAGTTTTACCGCAGTAACTCCCTCGCTCGTTGTGCTTCCCCACGACCCGCGTTGAATGCGTGACGTGGGGTCGTGCGTGGAATGACGGCAGCATGCTTGCGTCATCACGTGGTGAATAGTAAGGAGGCGGCTTGCGTGTCCCTTTAAAACTGCAGGGCCGCTGCCCATTTACTCTCTCTGCCTTGGAACCGTCGTTCCATGTTTCCCACTACGCCTGCCCCTTGCGCCATGTACGCCGTATGCACGGCGTGGGGTAGGTGAAAGACGCATGGAATATGGGAAGGCGCGCGGGGGCCGATACTCACGTGCCTTTGATTGGGCGGGGAAGGCGGTCGATGGCCTTGCTTGTCGCCACTTAATGAGCCGGACCTGAGCGGGCTCGTCAGAGGCATAGAGCTAGTCTTTTGGCCTTCCTCGCTCAGCTATAAAAAGGGAACTCAGGGGTAGGAGGAAGAGCATCTCCCTACGTCTCCCCTCTGTCTCCATTCTTCATCCACTGTCATGGCGAGAGGGCGTGGCCGCGGCTATCCTTCCGCGGAGGCGACCAGGTCCTCCTCCTGCCAGAGAGCTGCGGCGGTCAAGGAAGAGCCAGATGCCCAAGGTGAAGGCCATGCTCGAGGTGGGGGCGCTGGACGGGGCCACAGTCGACGAGGTGGTCGAGGCAGAGGCGGCCGAGGCAGAGGTGGGCGCGGAAGGGGAACGCCTGCGTCGTCTCCATCTCCGTCGCCATCTCCTCCTGCTTCATCGAGTGGTCACGTTGGGGACACGACGCTCGAGTTTATTATGCAGCTGCGTGGGTCACCGCGCAGCCGCCTTCGCCTTCCCGGGGCGTTCGCGAGGGTGCTAGAGATCGACCGGCCACCGCGGCTGAGGCTTGACATGAAAGGGTGTTACCACGGCGACATGTGAGTGAACACAAGGTTTCCCGCCCCTCATGTGATGCTCCTTCGTCGGGGTTGGAAAACCTTCGCACGTGCCCATTGCTTGATGGAAGGGCACGTCCTCTGCTTCAAGCTAGCGGAGAGCGACCTGCTCTCCATCAAGGTCTTCGGGCGCTCGGGACACAGGCTAGGGTGTTGTGTAGAGAGCTCGATCGATGACGAAAGCTCCTCCTCGGGCGACAGCGACGAGGAGGACAACGACAGCGACGACGAGGGTAGCCGGCGGGAGGATGACGGGTCCGACTAGGTGTCGGACACACCGTCCCTAGGCGATGCCGGCATCACCACCATTTGCATCGCCAACTCCTTGAACTTCTCGGGGCTGCTGCTTCTGGTGGCTGGCGCTGGAGGGCCGGAGAAGGCGAAGAAGGCGGGTGGCGGGCCGTCAACTCAGAGTAAGAAGTCACCGACGCCTTCGTCGCGTATTGCCGGACCACTGCCTCATCTTCGGCCTCTTCCCCGGCATTGTCATCACCAGCCTTCCCTTGGTGTCTTCTGCTGCTCGTACCTCGCCTAGGCGCCTCTTTTGCCCTCCCGCTTATCCTGATCCATTTCCTGGGGAGAGGGACAAGAAAGGGATTACGTGCATCTTATCCTTTTTTAGTTTTTAAGCCTGCGGGCATTTGTCAGATTTAAACCATGTAATCCCCTTGCTCATGTTTACATTCCGTACGAACTGTACTTGTTTGGAACGTATTAATGAAAAAGGGTGCTTGCCGGGTTCTTTGTGCGTGAGCGAGGCCCATGCCAAGGAATGAATCCTTGTTATTCATAAGATAAACATTGTCGCCCGGCAACAGGCCTCGCCGTCCCCTTACTTCATAGCACGACCGTACTCATGCTCTCGGCGGAGGCAGGGCGAAGTAGGATTAGGCCCTTCGTTTGCTTCCTTGTCAGTGCAACTACAACCAAATTCCGGCCCAGAGAATAATTCTTGGGCACAGGAAAGGGGGAGCACGATGGCTTAGGAATAAACGAGGCTTCATACGTCCCAATTCCATACGGAAATGCATAACAGGGGATAAAAGACTTATCTGAATCTGCAGCCCCGGGCAACCTTGGCTTGCCGTGGTTGGATACTTGAATCTGCAGCTCCCGGCAATGGCTTGCCGGGGTCGAGGATGTCGATCCGTCTCCCTGCCCCTAAATGGCTTGGCAGAAATGCCTGTGCAGCCTGCGAACCAAAGAAAGGACTGGAAAGGACGGAAAGACACACACCCGACCTCTATGCTAGTGGTTAGTTGCCTCTGAGCACTATCAACCCTACCAAAGAGAGAGACTTAACCTAGCATGCATGCCAAAACTTAGGGCACTAGCGCTTCATTTATTTATGCCCAGGGTCTGTGCCTGGCTCTGTACAAAGGGTTACATGCCTTGTCGGCAAGGCTTGTACAAAAGGTGGTTTCCAGGGAGGCCCGGCGACCGCGCCTCATGGGTAAAACTTACGAAGATGTTCGATGTTCCAGGTGTTGCTCACTGGGATACCATCTTCGGTCTCCAGGCAGACTGCGCCAGGCCTGGTGACTCGTATTACCCGATAAGGGCCTTCCCACTTCGGCGTCAACTTGTCAGAATTCTTGGCCGACTGAACGCGCCGAAGAACAAGGTCGCCATCCTCAAGACTTCGGGCATGCACCTTGCGGCTATGGTAGCGGCGCAAGGCTTGCTGGTAGCATGCAGCTCACACAGCCGCCCGAAGACGATCTTCCTCAAGGAGCATCACGTCATCTTGCCACAACTGCTCTTGCTCAAGCTCGTCATAAGCGAGCACTCGAGGTGACCTGTATGTGAGTTCCGTGGGGAGAACTGCTTCTGCCCCGTATACCAGGGCAAAGGGTGTCTGGCCAGTGGCTCGATTTATTGTCGTTCTGATTGACCAAAGAACCATTGGCAACTCATCAATCCAGTGCCTTCCGCACTTGTGCAGCTTGTCAAAAGTTCTGGTCTTGAGGCCCCGCAGCACTTCCACATTCACCCTCTCAGCCTAGCCGTTACTTCTAGGATGGGCAACAAAAGCAAAACAGACCTTGCTGCCGAGGTCTTGAATGTACTGCATGAAGGCGCGGCTCGTGAACTGTGTGCCGTTGTCGGTGATGACTGTTCGGCACACCGAAACGGCAGACTAGTCCCTTGAAGAACTTGACGGCTGATTGTGCTGTCACCTTTCTCAATGGCTCCACTTCCGGCCACTTTGTGAACTTGTCGATCGCGATGTACAAGTACTCAAAGCCCCTGACAGCACGGGGAAAGGGGCCCAGTATGTCGAGCCCCCAGACCGAAAATGGCCAGGAAAGAGGGATTGTCTGAAGAGCTTGGGTTGGTTGATGAAGCTTCTTTGAATGGAACTGGCACGCTTCACACTTGGTTACTAGTGAAGTTGCATCCTGGAGGGCAGTGGGCCAGAAGAAACCTTGCCAGAATGCTTTGCCGGCAAGAGCCCTCAACCCTATGTGGTAGCCACACATGCCTCCGTGTATCTCTGCCAACAGCCACAGTCCGTCCTTCCGAGGAATGCACTTCAATTTCACACCGTTCGGTCTTCGGGCATCATCCACGAATTGGTACATGTTGGACCGACGGGCTACTTTCTCTACTTCTTGCTACTCCTCGGGGAGCTCTCCTGTTTGGAGGAAACGAACGGTGGGCTGCGCCCATGCCGGAGTCTGGGGCTTGACGGCAACGACTAAAGGCTCATTTTCGGCCGTAAGGGCAGCTGCTTCTACGGCCAGGGCTTGAGGCCCTGCCGAGGGTTGCTGCTCTCCGGCAAGCTTGGGACTCCGGGCAACGTCCTTGCCGGCGGCTCCTGGGAGCTCAGTGGGAAAGTACTTGCCGGGGCCCGCCTTCCTTTGTTTGTTCTGTCATGCTGATGGTTCAACGGATTGCTGAGTTAATTGAAGCACAAAGGTACCTGGTTCCACAGGCAACTTGAGGACAGCGCGCTTTGACAGGTCGTCAACAATGTCGTTCTCCGCTCGGGGAACATGCTCTTCTTGCAATCCGTCAAAGCGCTCTTCCAACTTCCTCCATCCACATATGCCTCCACCAACGGGCTCTGGTAATCCTTGTTCACTTGCTTGATGACGAGCTGTGAATCACCTCTGATGATGAGCTTTCTGATTTCGAGGTTTGTCGCGATCCTGAGGCCGGCCAACAACCCCTCGTACTCCACCGTGTTGTTCATTGATTTTTCCCGGGGAAAGTGCATCTGGATTACGTACTTGAGGCGCTCTCCGGTGGGTGCGGCGAGTAATACGCCGGCACGAGCACCTTGGAGTGAGAAAGCTCCATCAAAGTACATAATCCACTCACTGCTCATCTCCTTGCCGGGGAGGGTGGTCTCTTGAATCTCCTCGTCTGGCGTTGCGGTCTATTCTGCTATGAACTCTGCCAGGGCTCGGCTCTTGATTGTTGAAGTACTTTCAAACTTGAGTCCAAAGCTCGACAGCACCAACGCCCACTCCACAATCCTCCGGGTTGTATCTGGGTTGTGCAAGATTCGTTGCAACGGGACGCGGGTGACGACGGTGATCTCATGTGTTTGGAAATAGTGGCGCAGCTTTCTCGAGGCCATGAGGAGGCCGAAAAGTAGCTTCTGCATAGCAGAATATCTTGACCTAGCCCCCTGCAAGAGGGAACTGAAAAAATAAACTGGGTGCCGCACCATCTTCTTCTTCCGTTCTACTTTGCTCATCTGCTCAGACTCTGCCTTGCTGGGATCGGGCCTTGCCGGGGGTTCCATCTTGCCGGCGTCAGGCTCTGCCGGGGAGGGCCCCGGCCCGCCATCTGATGTCTCCGCTGCTACTGCTGCTTCTTCCTCAAGTTCCCTCTGCGCCACCAGCGCAGCACTAACCACTTGATTCATTGCCCCTAAGTATAGCAGCAACGGTTCTCGTGGTTTGGGCGTGACTAGTATTGGCGTGGAGGAGAGGTACCTCTTCAAATCTTGTAGTGCAGCCTCTGCCGTAGGAGTCACTTTACTGGACCCGCCTTTTTCAAAACTTTGAAAAAGGGGAGGGTGCACTCAGCAGATTTGGAGATGAACCTACTCAGGGCGGCAACGCAGCCGGCGAGCCTACGGACGTCATTGACCCGTTTTGGTGCTTCAATCTGTTCGATCGCCTTGATCTTGTCGGGGTTTGCTTCGATTCCGCGCTGAGACACAAAGAACCCAAGAAGTTTGCCGGACGGGACACCGAACACACACTTCTCTGGGTTGAGCTTGAGGTTGATCTTGCACAGGTTTCCAAATCTTTCCTCCAGATCTTGCACGAGTGTGGCCCTGTCCTTGGTTTTGTCCACTATATCATCCATATAGGCTTCCATATTTCTATGCAGTTGGGGCTCAAAACCAATTTGGACCGCTCGGGAAAACGTCGAACCAGCGCTCTTCAACCCGAAAGGCATCCGTACAAAACAGTACATACCACATGGGGTGATGAACGCGGTCTTCTCTTCGTCTTCCTTCATCATGAAGATCTGGTGGTATCCTGAATAGGCATCAAGGAATGACAGCAGGTCACACCTGGCAGTGGAGTTTACAATCTGGTCGATGCATGGCAGGGGGAAAGGATCCTTTGGACAAGCTTTATTGATATCTGTGTAGTCAATACAAAGTCTCCACTTCCCATTTGCCTTACGCACCACCACCGGATTGGCCAACCACGTGGGGTGGAGTACTCCTCTAACCAGGCCTGCCGCCTCCAACTTCCTAATCTCTTCTATGATGAACTCTTGTCGCTCAAAAGCTTGCTTCCTGGCCTTCTGCTTGACGGGCCGTGCATGAGGACAGACAGCAAGATGGTGCTCAATCACCTCCCTATGAACACCGGGGATGTCGGATGCTTGCCATGCAAACACATCGACATTCACCCGCAGGAAGGCGACGAGCGCGCTTTCCTACTTGCTGTCGAGGGTGGAGCTTATGGTGAAAGCCCCGCCCGTGCCGTCCTCCTTGACGGACACCTTCTTGGTTTCCGGTGGTGCAGCCTTGGACTTCTTGCTCTTGCCGGTGGAGCTCTCTGGCACGTCCTGAACGGCAGCGCAGCACTCCGAAGAGGCACGCTTGCCAGAGTGGGTGTAAGAGGTCTCGCCGGAAGAGGTCCTGCCGGAAGGAGTCCTGCCGGCCTTCTTCCTCCCTGGAGCTTCAGCGACAGGAGCAAGTGTCTTTGTGGCAGTTGTTGCAACTGCCTCTCGGTAGAGTTGATCCACGCAGATGAGCGCATCTTTCTTGTCAGAGGGGGCGGTGATGATGGTCAGCAGCCCTGGCATCTTGAACGTATTGTAGGCGTAGTGGGTCGCCGCCATGAACTTGGACAGCGCTGGGCGACCAAGGATCCCATTGTATGGCAAGGGGATCTCTTCGACATCAAAGACAATCTTCTCCGTCCTATAGTTCAGCTCGCCCCCAAATGTAACGGGCAGCGTGATTTTACCGTTAGGCTGGCTCCTTCCCGGGTTGACCCCTTGAAACGTGCCCGTCTCTTAGAGGTCTCCATCAAGAATCTGCAGCTTCTTGATCACAGCGGGCGAGATCAAATTCAGACCGGCCCCACCATCAACCAGCACTTTTGTCACTTTGAGGTTGTGTATTGTTGGCGAGACCAACAACGGCAAACACCTGACCGCAGTTGTGCGGTCAGGGTGATCCTCGGTGTCAAAAATGATGGGCGTGCGGGACCACTTCAATGGCTTCTGGGCATCGAATGACGGCTCAGCCGCAGTGACCTCACGCGCCCACTGCTTCAGTTGGCGGTGAGAGGTGTGCAGCGAGGCGCCACCGTCGACGCACATGGCCTCTGTAGCTTTCTGAAATTCGTGCTCGCCGGACTCGTCGTCCTCGTCGTGATCATCATCTTCCTCCTTCTTGTTGGGGCCATGAGCGGGCCTCTCTTGTTGATTATCTTTGCCGCGGCGACCTCCTTGGCCGCCATGCTTCTTGCTGGACCCTCAGCACCATCCTCACCCTTCTCCTTGTCCCGCCTCTCATATTCAGCTTTCTGCTTCTCTGCAAGCAGTTCAACCTGTCGGCAGTTCTGGAGGTCATGGCCCTTGGTGCGGTGGATCTTGCAGCACTGCTTGTCGGAGCTTCATGGCTTGTCGGCGGCCGCCAAGGCCCGGCAGGCAGCGCACCCGGCAATCTTCTTGCCGGGGTCGTCAGCCTTGGCCTTCTTGGCGGCGCCGGGGTCGCCGGATCCCTCAACGGCAAGTACAGTCTTGCCTTTACGGTTCCTGTTGCGGCGCCGGCCCTTCTTCGTCGGGGCGGCGGTGTCTTCGTCCGTGGAATCGTTTTCCGCGCCGGCGTCCTCGCCGGGGTACTTCCTTCCTTCCTCAACCCGAGCACACCTATCAGCCAGAACATAAAGTTCGGCCACATCCTTGACCTTGTTCATCGCCAGCTCTTCACACATCTTGCGGTTGCTTACGTTCTGGTGGAATGCACTGATGACAACGGCGGGATGAACATCTGGTATGGTCTACTACACACAGCCAAATCTCTGTATGTACTTACGCAGGGACTCACCATCCTTTTGGGGGATGACATGCAAGTCACTTGCCTGGCCAGGAGCTTGGTGGCCTCCGGTGAAGGCGCCAACAAACTCGTGGCACAGGTCCGACCAGGAAGAGATGGAATCTACTGGCAGGTGCATCAACGATGACATGACGTTAGGCTTAAGTGCCGGCGGAAAGTAGTTGGCGAGCACCTTATCGTCGCGAGCCCCGGCGGCTTGCATCGCGATGGTCTAGATGCTGAGGAACTCCGACGGGTGAGTCATGCCATTGTACTTTTCCCCAACATCAGGCTTGAACGTGCGGTGGGAGGGCCACTGGAACTACCACAACTCTCGGGTAAAGGCCGGACAGCCCGCCTCGTAAGGCAAGCCACCAGGGGCCCCCAGCACTGGGTGGTCCATAGCAGGCCCCGCACGCCGATCTGACTGATGGCGTGCCTCCCGCCGTCGCTCGATGGTAGTTCGAGCGTCTTCCTGAGCTCGCTCTCGAAGAACTTGACGTTGATCATAGTGGGTTCGCAGGTCGGACGACGCCGTGGAAACGGTGCCACAGGCGTCGGCCCGACGGGCCGGCGGCTGCTGTCGCGGCCGTGGGGGAGGGGAGTGCACCGTAGTCATAGCGTCTCTGGGCCCCCCACCGTCGGCATGCACCGGCTCGACAGAACACCGGCGTGAGGGTCCCGTTGGGAGCGGCTCGTCCTTGTTGGCAAAGCTGAAAAGGCTTCGAATGGTGGCCCTCCACTCGTCAAGCTTCTCCATAGCAGGGGGGAAGTCGAGGAGAAGTTGCACGCGCGCCAGCACTTCTGCGGGCATGGGCGGTGGCGAGAGCTGCATAGACCGTGACGCGCTCCGGCTTCTAGCCAAGTTAGAAGGGGCTCTGTCATGGTCTCCCGGTCGTACGCCGCTTCCGCCGGCATCCGAGAGCGCACGCCGGCCTGGTGCGTCCTGCGAGTGGCGCACAGGGCTCTTTCCGCAGCGGTGCCCAGGGGTTCCGGCATCGCGGTGTTACTCATCACGCACGGCCTGGGAAGGCAGTGGCGCGGGTGCCAGCTAGGGCGCCGTAGAGGTTGCTGCACCGACCGTGGGTAGCACGGCCCCACCCCCGGACCCAGCGGCGTTTGGCCCATCGTCTTGGGCCCGTACGACGTCGCTCGCCCGGCTCCGGGTGCCAGAGTGTCGTGGATGCTCACGGGCGGCGCCTCCAGCGCCATCCCTGGCCACTCCATCGCCCGCCCGCGCTGGTGCGGACGGGCCTGCTCCAGGCGATCCGATCGCTGTCATCCCCTTCTTCTTTGGGACCACCGTGATGATGAAGTCGAGGCGTCGGCTTCAAAACCGGATTCTCACAGCTTGCGCCCCTACCTGGCGTGCCAAAGATGTCGGGGAAAACGACACCTATGGGATCACGAATAATCCCTTCTACTACGGTTGGCGGGCGCGGGGCTGTGGGAAGAGCGGGATTAGAAGATCAATGCAGGGGGATTATCCAGGTTCGGGTCGCAAGTGATGCGTAATACCCTACTCCTGGCAATTTGTGTTTATCTGGTGTTCTTGGACTAGCTACAAACCGTGCAGGGTCCAAAAAGTCTGAGTCCTCCCTCAGTACGTCGCGGGCCTCCTTTTATAGTCAAAGGGGTCGCCACAGTGGCACACTGGAGGTGGAGAGTTTGTACAGTCGTCGAGTCTATCTCCTGGCACCGCAGGACAAACGCATTTAATGCGCTGCCGACGTGCCCTTCTTGCTTTATCGGGACGGCGAGGAAGCTCGTCCCAGCCGTCGCCGCTTCGCCTGGTCCTGACGCGTGTACGAGCTGACGAGGCGTGTAGTGCCACGCTGGCTGGCTGGCTATTGAGTTGGTGTGGCGGTAGAGTCTTCATGAAGATCTGCATGCCACCACGCAGGTGCTTGCTGAGTTGGCTTGGAAGCCGCACGTCACCACGCAGGTGCCTGCCTAGTTGGTGGGTTGGCAGCTGTGTTGGAACGGCGGTGGAGCTTTGCCAAGTGCGGGCCGGGCTGCGGCCCCGCGGATGTCCTCGGCAAGGGTCTTGCCGGGGCCCCGGCAAGGGCCTTGCCGGGGTCTCGTAGGCGTCCCCGGCAAGGGTTTTGCCGGGGGTCTCCATCTTCTGGTTCTCATCTAGTCTTGTATGCTTCTGGTCTACACAAAGATCTGCTTGCCACCATGGAGGCGCCTCCCGAGCCTTGGTTCCAATGTGGGTGATGGCGTCGGAACTCTTAGGCTCAAGGGTGGCAGCTCTGCTGGTGTTGGGCAAGTAGCCCCGGCAAGGTTCTTGCCAGGACTGTGGAGGCCGCCCCGGCAAGGGCCTTGCCGGGGGAGTTCACCTCGCTCCTCTGCTCTTTGTGTTTCTGGTCTTGGCATTGCTCTGTCCACCTTGTGTCTTCGCTCCCTCTGCTCCGCCAAGCGTGGCCGTAGGAGGGGCTGCAACTGCCCGTGCACAAGTGAAGGGCTACCAAAAGGACCCCTACTTTTGTACACCGACAAATTATATGCTAATGATCTTCACTTATATTTGTTTGAGCTTATGAAAAGAAACACATGAAAATTAGTCCCAAAGTGATAGATATCCAAGAAGGATATAATAAAAACTTTCATGAAGATCATTGGACAAAATAAACTTGATTCTTAGTAATAGTTTTGACATATGATGATGTGATATGTGAGTTATGTTGGTGAGTAATTATGCTTTAGTAAGAATATTGGTGTTAAGGTTTGTGCTTCCCTATGCAAGCACGAAAGTCAATAGTCATGCAATGAAATTATATCCTACTTGTGGTGCATTATTCGGTGTTATTTATGCTTAATGCTTGCTTATGAGATTATCCGTTTCTTGGTTGGTCGCTTCTCAATCTTTTGCTAGCCTTCATTTTGCACCAAGTATGATCTCTACTTGTGCATCCAAAATCCTTTAAACCATTTTTGCCATATGAGTCCACTATACCTACCTATATGCGGTATTCTTTTGCCGTTCTAAGCAAATTTTCATGTGCCATCTCTAATGTTCAAAATAAACTTCTCTTTTGTGTGTTTGTTTCGCTCACAGAGCGGTGAGGGGTGGCTAATATTTTCCATGCTAGATGTGTTATTCTCACGATGAATGTTTATTCACTTGTCATTGCACGAGAGTAAGGCAAAGGTTTTAGGGATGCCCAATCCCGAAATGCAAAAATGAATTTACTTTATGTTGTCAAATAATAAATTCCTTGGAAAGTGTTGGTATGGAAGGCACCCGTGGATACGGCTAACCATGGAAAGTGAAAGTATGGTGGAAAAAGGAATAAACTTTATTTTCTATTTGGGAACCGCCTATGATATACCTAGCATGGAAAGTGTTGGGAACTCTAAGTCATTTTCGTTGGTGGAATGGATACACCTCCCCAAAATGTTTTTATCTCTAATTTTTTTGCTTTGAGCTCTGGCACCTCTACAAATCCCTACTTCCCTCTGCGAAGGGCCTTTCTTTTACTTTATGCAATTTTTATTTTGAATTTGAGTCTCCATTTTCTCTCATAAAAAGCACCAACTAGGAGGCAATATGATCGTACTTAAGTATTGGGTGTAGCTAATATTCAAGTGTGTTTCATGAATGGATCAATGGTTGAGCATGATGGGCTAGGGATAACTTATTTTAGCGTTGATATTTTGAAAGACATGGTTGCTTGTTGATATGCTTGAGTATCTAAATTATTATGTCAAAACTAGACTATTGCTATGAATCACATAAAAGTCCAATTTTCCATGCTATAAAGTAAAGAATATGATATGACATGATAGGCCGCATTCCACATCAAAAATTCTGTTTTTATCACTTACCTACTCGAGGACGACCAGGAGTTAAGCTTGGGGATGCTGATACGTCTCCAATGTATCTATAATTTTTGATTGTTCCATGCTGTTATATTATCAATCTTGGATGTTTTATAATCATTTTATAGTCATTTTATATCATTTTTTGGTACTAACCTATTGACATAGTGCCAAGTGCCAGTTGTTGTTTTTTTCTATGTTTTTTACATCGCAGAAAGCCAATATCAGACGGAATCCAAATGCCACGAAACTCCACGATGATTTTTTATGGGCCAGAAGGAACACGACCGGCCCTGGTTGCGCCTGGGGGGTGCCCCGAGGGGGGCACAACCCACGAGGGCGCGCCAGGAGGCCCAGGCGCGCCCTGGTGGGTTGTACCCACCTCGGGTGCCCCCCAGACCGCCTCTTTGCTCTATAAATACCCCAATATTCCAGAAACCCTAATGGCATCGACGAAATATTCATCCAGCCGCCGTAGAGTCCAGAACCACCAGATCCAACCTAGACACCATCTCGGATGGGGTTCACCACCTCCATTGGTGCCTCTCCGATGATGCGTGAATAGTTCTTTGTAGACCTTCGAGTCCGTAGTTAGTAGCTAGATGGCTTTCTCTCTCTCGCTGAAATCTCAATACAATGGTCTCTTGGAGATCCATATGATGTAACTCTTTTGCGGTGTGTTTGTTGGGATCGATGAACTTTGAGTTTATGATCAGATCTATCTTTTTATATCCATGAAAGTTATTTGAGTTTCTTTGATCTCTTATATGCATGATTGCTTATAGCCTCGTATTTCTTCTCCGATATTTGGGTTTTGTTTGGCCAACTTGATCTATTTATCTTGCAATGGTAAGAGGTGCTTTGTAGTGGGTTCGATCTTACGGTGCTTGATCCTAGTGACAGAAAGAGAAACGACATGTATGTATCGTTGCCGCTAAGGATAAAACAATGGGGGCCTATCTCATAGATAGATCTTGTCTACATCATGTCATCGTTCTTATTGCATTACTCCGTTTTTCCATGAACTTAATACACTAAATGCATGATGCATAGCGGTCGATGTGTGGAGTAATAGTAGTAGATGCAGGCAGGAGTCGGTCTACTAATCTTGGACGTGATGCCTGACTAATGATCATTGCCTGGATATCATCATAATTATTTGAAGTTCTGTCAGTTGCCCAATAGTAATTTGTTCACCCACGGTTTGCTATTTTTCTCGAAAGCAGCCACTAGTGAAACCTACGGCCCCCGGGTCTTCTTTCTCATATATTTGCCTTTGCGATCTACTTTTTCCTTGCATTTATTTTCAGATCTATTAAACCAAAAATACAAAAATACCTTGCTGCATTTTATTTCTATTTATTTTATTTGGTGTTCAATCTTTCAATCTCCTACAATTTATCTCACGTCCGTTTGCCTATCTTGAGGCGCCGTACCCCGGAAGGGATTGACAACCCCTTTAACACGTCGGGCTGCGAGGATTTGTTATCTGTGTGCAGGGGCTGTTTATGTTGTGTTGCTTGGTTCTCCTACTGGTTCGATAACCTTGGTTTCATATCTGAGGGAAATACCTACCGCCACAGCGCTGCATCATCCCTTTCTCTTTGGGGAAATACCGACATAGCTTCAAGCGACATCAAATACCGATGCTTTTCAAAAGTTTAGCACTAAATATGGACTTGACTCTGATATAGTAGCCTCCTTTTGTGAATCATTTTCTACTCATGTTGATCTCCCTAAAGAGAAGTGGTTCAAATATCACCCACCTATTAATGAAGAAATTAAAGAACTGGTACTAGCTAAAGAGGAAACTATTATTTATAATGTTGATCCAGTTGTTCCTACTGCTTATATTGAGAAACCACCTTTCCCTGTTAGGATAAAGGAACATGCTAAAGTTTCAACTATGGTCAACAAAAGTTATATTAGAACACCTAAAACTGATGAACAAATTAAAGTAGAGCCTAGTGTTGCTATGGTTAAGGATCTCTTGGAAGAAAATATAGATGGGCATGTTATTTACTTCTGTAATGAAGCTACTAGAATTGTCAAACCCGATAGAACGGATAATAAACCCATTGTTGGCATGCCCGTTGTCTCAGTTAAAATAGGAGATCACTATTATCATGGTTTATGCGATATAGGTGCTAGCATGAGTGCTATTCCCTTTACCTTTTATCAAAAAATTACGAATGACATAGCCCCCGCAGAGATAGAAGACATAGATGTTACTCCTTCCGTTCCGAATTACTTGTCGTAGGTATGGATGTATCTAGATGTATTTTAGTTCTAGATACATCCATTTCAGCGACGAGTAATTTGGGACGGAGGGAGTACTATTAAACTTGCTAATAGATGTTAATAGAAATAGAAGATATAGATGTTACTATTAAACTCACTAATAGGGGCACCATCACACTACTTGGGATTGTTAGAGATGTTGAAGTCTTGTGTGGGAAAATAAAATACCCTACTAATTTTCTTGTTCTTGGTTCCCCACAAGATGACTTTTGTCCCATTATCTTTGGTAGAACATTCTTGAACACCGTTAATGCTAAAATAGATTGTGAGAAACAAACTGTCGGTGTTAGCTTTGGTGATGAGTCTCATGAGTTTAATTTTTCCAAGTTTAGTAGGAAGCTTCATGAAAAAGAATTGCCTAGTAAGGATGAAATAATTGGTCTTGCTTCTATTGATGTGCCTCCTACTGATCCTTTAGAACAATATTTGCTAGACCATGAAAATGATTTATATATGCATGAAAGAAATGAAATAGATAAGATTTATTTGAACAACGACCTTTGCTTAAACACAATTTGCCTATTAAAACTCTAGGAGGTCCTCCTCCACCCAAAGGTGATCCAGTGTTTGAATTAAAACAATTGCCAGACACTTCGAAATATGCTTATCTTGATGAAAAGAAGATATATCCTGTTATTATTAGTGCTAACCTTTCAGAACATGAAGAAGAAAGATTATTGAAAGTTCTAAGGAAGCACTGAGCTACTATTGGATATACTCTTGATGATTTAAAGGGCATTAGTCCCACTCTATGTCAGCACAAGATTAATATAGAACCTGATGCTAAACCCGTTGTTGATCACCAACGTCGGTTAAATCCGAAAATGAAGGAAGTGGTAAGAACGGAAATATTAAAACTTCTGGAAGCAGGTATAATCTACCCTATAGCTGATAGTAGATGGGTAAGTCCTGTTCATTGTGTCCCTAAGAAAGGAGGTATTACTGTTGTTCCTGATGATAAGAATGAACTTATTCCACAAAGAATTGTTACACGCTATAGAATGGTAATTAATTTTAGAAAATTAAACAAAGCAACTAGAAAAGATCATTACCCTTTGCCTTTTATCGATCAAATGCTAGAAATATTATCTAAGCACACACATTTTTGCTACCTTGATGGATATTCTGGTTTTTCACAAATACATGTTTCTCAACCTGATCAAGAAAAGACCACTTTCACTTGTCCCTTTGGAACTTATGCTTATAGACGTATGCCTTTTGATTTATACAGTGCACCTGCTACCTTTCAAAGATGTATGACTGCTATATTATCTGACTTTCGTGAAAAGATTGTTGAGGTTTTCATGGATGACTTCTCCGTTTATGGGAAGTCTTTTGATGATTTCTTAAGCAATCTTGATCGAGTTTTGTAGAGATGCGAGCAAACAAATCTTGTCTAGAATTGGGAGAAATGCCACTTTATGGTAAATGAAGGTATTGTTTTGGGCCATAAAATTTCTGAAAGAGGTATTGAAGTGGACAAAGCTAAGGTTGATGCAATTGAGAAAATGCCATGTCCTAAAGATATCAAGGGTATTCGTAGTTTCCTAGGTCATGCTGGTTTCTATAGGAGATTTATCAAAGACTTTTCTAAAATTTCTAGGCCTCTTACAAATCTTTTGCAAAAGGATGTTCCTTTTGTTTTTGATGATGATTGTTTAGAAGCCTTCGAAACACTCAAGACAGCCTTAATTTTTGCACCTATTGTCCAACCACCTGATTGGAACTTGCCTTTTGAAATTATGTGTGATGCTAGTGATTATGCTGTTGGTGCTGTTCTAGGACAAAGAGTTGATAAGAAATTAAATGTTATTCATTATGCTAGCAAAACTCTAGACAGTGCTCAACAAAATTATGCTTCTACTGAAAAAGAATTTCTAGCAGTGGTGTTTGCCTGTGATAAATTTAGATCTTACATTGTTGATTCAAAAGTAATTGTTCACACCAATCATGCTGCTATAAAATATCTTATAGAAAAGAAAGATGCTAAACCTAGACTTATTCGATGGGCTCTCTTTCTACAAGAATTTGATTTACATATCACTGATAGAAAAGGAGCTGAGAACCCCGTAGCTGATAACTTGTCTAGGCTTGAAAATGTGCTTGATGACCCACTACCTATTGATGATAGTTTTCCTGATGAGCAGTTAGCTGCAATAAATGTTTCTCATAACACTCCTTGGTATGCTAACTATGCTAATTATATTGTTGCTAAATATTTACCACCTAGCTTTACATACCAACAAAAGAAAAAATATATTCTATGATTTAAGACATTACTTTTGGGATGACCCACATCTTTATAAAGAAGGAGTAGATGGTATTATTATACATTCTGTACCTAAGCATGAACAGGGCAAATCCTACGGAAATGTCACTTCGAAGCTTATGGAGGGCAGCATGCGGGAGACAGAACTGCTCACAAGGTATTGCAATCTGGATTTTATTGGCCTACTCTCTTCAAGGATGCTCGTAAGTTCCTCTTATCTTGTGATGAATGCCAAAGAATAGGTAATATAGGTAAGCATCAAGAAATGCCTATGAATTATTCACTTGCTATCGAACCATTTGATGTTTGGGGATTTGATTACATGGGACCTTTTCCTTCCTCTAATGGGTATACACATATTTTCGTTGTTGTTGATTATGTTACTAAGTGGGTAGAAGCTATTCCAACCAGTAGTGTTGATCACAACACCTCTATTAAAATGCTTAAGGGAGTTATTTTCCCATGGTTTGGAGTCCCTAGATATTTAATGAATGATGGTGGTTCACACTTTATTCATGGTGCTTTCCGTAAAATGCTTGCCAAGTATGATGTTAACCATAGAATTGCATCACCTTATCATCCTCAGTCTAGTGGTCAAGTTGAACTTAGCAATAGAGAAATAAAATTAATTTTGCAAAAGACTGTCAATAGGTCCCGGAAGAATTGGTCTAAGAAGTTAGATGATGCACTTTGGGCTTATAGAACAGCATATAAAAATCCTATGGGTATGTCTCCTTATAAAATGGTTTATGGAAAAGCTTGTCATTTGCCTCTTGAGTTAGAACATAAAGCATATTGGGCAATCAAAGAACACAACTATGATTTCAAACTTGCTAGTGAAAAGATGTTATTTGATATTAGCTCATTAGATGAATGGAGAACCCTAGCTTATGAAAATGCCAGGTTATTTAAAGAAAAAGTTAAAACATGGCATGATAAAAGAATCCAAAAGCGTGAGTTCAAAGTTGGAGAATATGTTCTTTTGTACAACTCTCGTTTCAGATTCTTTGCAGAAAACTCCTCTCCAAATGGGAAGGACCCTATGTTATCGAGCAGGTTTATCGGTCTAGATCTATCAAAATAAATAATGCCAAAGGTACTAACCCGAAGGTTGTTAATGGGCAACGAATAAAACATTATATCTCAGGTACGCCCATTAATATTGAAAGTAATATTATCCAAACTATGACACCGGAAGAACACATAAAAGAGTCCTTCCAGAACACTCTAGAATCGTGGAAAAGAGGAGGTACATGATACGGTAAGTAAACAGACTCTGAAAAATAAGCAAAAATATTTTTTGTCAGTTTTGGAATATAAAAAATTAGGAAAATAAGAAACTACCGTGAAGCGCACCCTGGTGGGCACAAGACACTAGGGCGCGCAGGTGGGTTGTGCCCACCTCGGGTACCTTCCGGACTCCGTTTTTCTACCTTTTGCTTGTTTCCCAAGATAAAAAAAATCTTTATACACCCCCCGAAACTACTGACCACCGTATCATGAAGAAGTCTTCTGTTTTCTTTTCCTTGCTGTTTTTTGACAGATTCAGCTAGGCTAGCATCATGTCTTCCTGACCTCCCAACAACGGAGAGGAAGGTGCAGGGTTGGTTTAGGAGGATCTAAGGAGAGAGGAAGCTGAACAGGCTGCTATGGAGGACGGGGAGGAAAATCCTTTTGGGTGAAAGTGCGTTAAGTCGACTAGAGGGGGGTGAATAGGCGATTTTTATTAATTCTTCACCGAGGAATTTCAGGGTGAGGAAATTCCTAAGCAAAGAACTACTTGCAGCGGAATAAGTACTCAGATGCATACATGACATAACATAAACATGGACATCATGATGAAATGAAAACAGACACAGAGTACAAGAAGCACAAGCATAGGATAAAATAGGATGAAGACAAACAGACTGAAGAAATTGAACTGAGGAAATTGAGAAAGTCTTCAGTCAAAGTCTTCAAACAGATATGAACAACCACACAACACAGTAATGAGGAAATGAAAGAGTTGAGGATATAGAACCAGTAGGCTTGGTGAAGACAATGATTTGGTAGACCAGTTCCAACTGTTGTGACAGTTGTACGTCTGGTTGGAGCGGCTAGGTATTTAAACCTGAGGACACACAGTCCTCACCGTATTCTCCTTGATCTAAGGTCACACAGACCTCGCCCAATCACTTGTGGTAAGTCTTCAGGTGACTTCCAAACCATCACAAACTCGGTCACTCGGCGATCCACAATTTCCTCTTGGATGCTCTAGACCATGACGCCTAACTGTCTGGAAGATGCACAGCCTTCAAAGGTAACAAGTGTCGGATCCACGCAGGATCAATCTCTTCAGCGATGCTCAATCACTTTGGGTTTGTAGGTGTTTGGGTTTGGGTTTTCCTCACTTGATGATTTTCGCTCAAAGTCCTCGGAGGATGGGATGCTCTCAAATGACAAGTGTCAGTTTCTCTCGGAGCATCCAACCAGCTAGTGGTTGTAGGGGGGCGGCTATTTAAAGCCTAGGGAGCAGCCCGACATGATAAGACATAAATGCCCTTCAATGATATGACCGTTAGGTGGGTAGATATTTTGGGACAGCTGGTGCGTAGCACAGCAACAGTCGGAAATTTGACTATCAAATTCCTCAGGGCTATCATGTTCCTCACGTTTAGGCAATCCATACTGGCGAATTCCTAACTCCTCAGTCAGAACAAATTCCTCAGAGACCAGAAGAGCTTCGTCTCTGTCATTGAAGAAATTGACTGAACTGCATGAGATTTCCAATGGCTTCACTCGAAGGGATTGGTAGGTGTAGGATTTTGAGTTGAGCATCACTTGGAAACTTTTCCTTAGTATTTCCTCGACCCCCTTTAACAGTACGGTGTTTCCTATGACTCAAGAAAGAGAAAATGAAACTATGAAAACAAAAGTCTTCACGCTTCATGTTCCTCGAATGAATACCAAGTCTTCAGGGTCACACCAATTTCTTCACTTTCAAAGTCTTCAGAAAGTCTTCAGTAATCCAAAGTCTTCTGTCGAAGATGTTCATTTTTAGGGGTCGACTTTATCTGTAAATATCAAACTCCTCATAGACTTATAGACCTGTGTACACTCACAAATGCATCAGTCCCTTAACCTATAAGTCTTCAATACACCAAAATCACTAAGGGGCACTAGATGCACTTACAATCTCCCCCTTTTTGGTGATTGATGACAATATAGGTTAAGTTTTCAACGGGGATAAACATATGAAGTGTAAATACTGATATTGAGGAATTTGATTGCAAGATATAGAAGAACTCCCCCTGAAGATGTGCATAGTGAGGAATTTGCTTTTGAAGCAATGCACACTTGAAGAGTAGAATCATGGAGATCTCCCCCCATATCTTGTAATTCATACACGCATTTGACATATAATATGAAGAATTTGAAATGCATGATGAAATATGGTGACTGATGTAATTCAGCATGCGTGCATTAGCATTAATGAGGAATAAGCATGCAGAATAACACAGCAAAAGTATCAGACCACCATAGGGTTTAAGTTTACAACTTGATCCAATAAAGTCTTCAAAAGAACGAGAGTTGTAACTTAGCAAAAAATGCCCAAATAGGTAGACCCGCTTGAAGACTAACTCAAATTTCTCCCCCTTTGTCATCGAATGACCAAAAGGATCGAAAAATGAGGACTAACGCCCCTGAAGAAAATCATGTTGAGGAAGGAGCGCCAACGTTGTTGGGGTCGGTTGTTGTAGTAGGGCATGTCGCAGTGTCGTCCAAGTCTTCATGCTCGTCCGTGTCGCGTGATGAAGAATATGAGCTGGCCACCAAGGAGGGAACTTTGACCTTCTTGAATTTCTTCGCTGGTGGCTGAGACCAGTCAAAGTCCTGCTTGAGACCCATTTGCTTCAGATCGTCTTCACCATACAGATGTGACAGAACAACCCAGGTGCGACCGAAGACTTCATGGAGGTAGTAATGGTTTTTCTTCACTGCATTGTGTGTAGCAGTCATGTTGTGAAGAATAGAACCAAACTGACGCTTAACCCATTTGTGGTTGCGATCGACCTTCTGGTGAAGACTGAGGAGCAGCTCACGATCAGTCATCACCCTTGGAGCCGTGCCTTGAGGATTTTGCTTTGAAGCATTTGCGGCAGAGTCATGGGTGGCAGAGTCATCATTGGTGGAGTAAGATGCAGCTTTGCAGAACTGACCATCCAATGGACGAATGCCTTCATCAAGAACAGCAGTGGCCTTGCCCTTTTCATCGGCTGAGGAAAATGTCTGTTTGAGGACTTCAATGGAGGGCAAGTAGCTAAGATGATTTTGAAAATCAGCCTTGTAGTTGAGTTAAGACCTTGTTCTGAGGAATCTCATAATCCAAGGAGTGTAACGCTTCAACTCAAAAGGAGAGAGTGCAACATTTGCCAGAGTCCTCATGAAGAAATCATGGTAGTTGACAGGAATGCCATGCATGATATTGAAAAGCAGATTCTTCATGATGCCAATGACTTCTTCATCATTCGAGTCGTGGACTTTGATTGGACTCAATGTCTTCGTTAGAATGCGATAGACATTTCTAGGCACATAAAGCAATTCCTTCACGAGGAATTTGGTTCTTGGGGCTTGACCGGGCTTCAGCGGCTTCATCAACACTTGCATGTAGTGATCGGTAAGTTCAGGTTCATGGTATATGCAACGAGCACCTTCAAGGGGAAGACTGACAGGCAGGGCATGAAGCAATTCAGAGGCCGGTGCTTTGAAGTGAGTATTCTCTGTCATCCAATCCAATACCCAAGAGTTCACATCATAAGCATCTCCTGTGATGTGCAACGTTGCATAGAACTGAAGAATTAGTTCTTCATTCCAATCAACTATATCAGTGCAAAAGTTGAGCAGTCCTGCGTGATGAAGAACACTGAGGACTGGCGTGAAGCAAGGCAGTGATTCCATGTCCATGTGAGGAATATGCTCATGGTCGAACACTTTGTCTTTGTTGAAAAGCAGTGAAGAATAGAAGTTGGCTTGGCTGGCAGTCCAGAAACGCATCCTTCTAAGACGAGCAGAGTCATAGGGGTTGTAGTCCGTGAAGAATACGTGCTCGTGGAAGAAGTCATCGTCCTTGAATTTTTTATTCTTTGAGAAAGGATCCTTTGGCTTGGGCTGAGGAGTATCAGTTAATTGCATCACAACCTCAGGAATCGCAATCTCAGGATCCACATGCTGAGGAATTTCAGTTTCTTCAGTGGCAGCCTGGGTCTTCAATTCTTCAGCAGCAATTTCATCAGCACTAGTGCCTCGAATCTCGTCATGAATAGACGAAGTGGGGTGAGGTTCTTCAGATCCCATTTGCACTTCAGTATTCATTGGGGACTGAGGAATTTGTTGCAGAGGAGTGAACAAAGGAGAATTG
This sequence comes from Triticum aestivum, assembly GCF_018294505.1. Taxonomy (NCBI): domain Eukaryota; kingdom Viridiplantae; phylum Streptophyta; class Magnoliopsida; order Poales; family Poaceae; genus Triticum; species Triticum aestivum. Next base: position 145,247,665 of record NC_057799.1, on the reverse strand, counting down.
GGGTGCTGACTTCCCCAAAAGTCATCATTCATCACAGGGGTTGTGCTCCCAATGTCCACATCCTCATCTTCTTCACTCATTTCTTCAACGCCGGCCTCTTCAACTGTGAATTGAGGCATGGGCGATGAGACAACTGGGGTTGAAGGGATTGCATCCACTTCAATTTCTTCATCCAACTACTCTGAAGAAGCAGCAGAAGGAGTATCTTCATCGGATCCGCTTGGGATCACATATTCTTCAGCAAAAGGAACGCCTTCCTTTGATGGCATGCTTGAGACTGGAACAACATCAATAGGATTCTCAAAAGAGCTTGTCAATTTCTTCATCTTCTTCGGAGCTGAAGATTCTGATGAAGTTGATGCTTTCCTTTTCTTTACAGTTGCACGCTCCGCAGCCTTGGTCTTCTTCACATCTGATGCAGAAGGAAGAATTGGACTTGGTGTAGGTGCAGGAGGAGCAGAGGAAATTGGCTCATTTACTTCAGGCACAACTGATGCAGTTGCCCTGGCATTTTCAGTTTCTTCAGGCACAACGATTGAAGCTTCAGCTGGCCTGACTATTTCTTCAGGCACAACACTAGTGGTTGCCCTGGTACTGGCGGTTTCATCAGCAGCCTGATTTTCATCAGCGCTGCTGGCATGGTCTTCTGTAGGCTGAGCAGATGCCTCAGCCTGAGGAATTTCTTGTTGCGTTGGGGCTGCAACATTGGTAGTGAATTTCTCAGATAACTTCACAAATCTGGCTTTGGCTCCAAGCCAGTCAGCATAGTAGCGATCAAATTCATCACTCGGACTCTTGATCTCTGATTGCAGAGCAACAAGTTCTTCAGGTGAAAGCTTCAAGACGTTTTGCTTCAGAAATCGCTCTTTCTTGTACTACGCTTTCTTCACCTTCCTCCCCTGTTCATATTTCCATTTCTCTTCATCAATGAAGGCAGACAATACATGGCTTTGACCAGGAGTGAGGTTCATCTCAGGCAGAGGTGTGTTGGGATCCTTGTGTGATAAGTTGATGAAGTCTAGGATCAACTTTGGATCCAGCATCAATGGCACATTACTGCCTTTGGCTCTAGCGGCCCTGTTTTGCTTGTCTCTGATGATTTCAGCAAGTTCTTCATCATCAGCTTTGTCGTTATCGGACGGTACTTGAAAGGTGACCTGCTTCTTGTGAGGACTTGGTCGAGAACCTCGTCCAGCAGTGGCCTTTGTCTTCAGCAGAGTGGGGCCTGTTGAGGAATTTGAAGGGGCTGAAGAACTAGCAAAGGCTCCTGAGGCAATTGAGATGCCCGTTGTCCTTTGGCACAAGGCGATATGCGCAGGTGCTGAGGATTTTGACGTAGGAGCTGAGGACTTTGGAGGAGCTGGTGCAGCTTGAGGAATTTGCCATGAGGGCTTTGCAGAACATGGACGTGAGGGCATTGCTGAGGAGCATGGCCGTGAGGGCATAGAAGTTGAAGCACTTGGCTTGTGAGCAAGCTTCTTGGGCATAGCCTTCTTAGGCTTGCTAGCAGAGGCCTCAGCAATGGCAGCAGCAGAATCTTCGTTAAATTTCTTCACTGCTTCTTTTGCCATTTTGGCCAGTTTAGCTTGACGCTTGGCCCATTCCTTGGAAATTCTTCACCTCTTCTGATGCTAGAGGGATCAACTTCTTGCCCAGGTGCCAATGTAGTCTTGGGCATGGAGGGTGTATAGCGAATTCTTCATGTACTTGGGTGTAACATAGCGATATTCCCTCCATTGTCTGGCCCATCTCCTCTCTATCCTCTAGATGCGCACTTTGCGCTCATTCTTTGTCTCCTTGCCATGCTTGGCCTCATCAGGAGTGCAATATTCATCATAGATATCCTCAAGGATTTCAAACGCTGCGTTGACTTCCAATTTTTTTCCTCCCTTCCGAGGTTTCTTACCATCAGCCATTTTCTTCAGCCGAGGAATTTGAACAACAGAATTCGCTGAAGAGGTGTGCAACTTTTCTTCGAGGAACGCTGCAAATGAGTTAAGTTGATGAGAACCTAGAGATTCAGCAGCGGACATGTGTACCAGTGAACAGAATATAGTTGCGAAGAATTTGGAGAGGTCATATGCGTTCTCGGAAGTTTTTGCAAAAAGAACAATTTTGAGGAATTTGACCAGATGATTCTTGAGGAATTTCACTAAGCATTCTTTGTCTTAGGTTCCAGACTTTGTACAGATTGAAAATCCACACAATTGAGGAATCTTGAAGAAAAATGTTGCTTAGGGAAACAGATCAAGAACAGATGTTATGAGAGGTGTTTAGTGTGTGAAGATTTGAAGAATTAACACCTTTTGAAGATTTTGTAGAAAACATTAGAGTCAACAAGGGCAGTAAAAGTAACTTTTATTTACCCTTGACGAAGAACACGACGAACTGTGAGGTTTAGATTTGGAAGTTTGTCAGTTCAGATCTTCCACGCCCTAACTTGGCAAAGGAAGACAGCTACGGCGGCGGCGGAGTGAAGAAATCCGCAGTCGGCGCGAGTACGATGGCAACGAGGTTGAGGCAGTGAAGCTCTTCCTCACCGGCGATGATGGAAGTAGCGGCGGTGCTAGGGTTTGAGAGCTCGAGCGAGGGAGTGAGGTCGAGCGGAGTAAAAACGAAGTGAGGAAGGGAGGGGGTATTTATAGCCGAAGGGAAAAACTGCTCGCCCGAGGAAATTGGAGGAACATGCCCCTGACCCTTCTCATTCGCATGACATGTGTCACCCATGTACTAAGAGGTGGCGATTGTGCGAGATCGTGGCTGAATAGATAAGCCTATCGTGGAATGTGGAATGGTTTGAGCGGAAAAAACCAAAAATTCAGATAAGATAAGTTTTAAAGTTTCGTTCGCAACTTCTTCAGCTGACAAGGACACAGTGAAGATATTGAACGAGTTTCAAATAGAATGCACATGAAGAATTTGTGAATAGACTGGGTTGAGTTTAGCATAGAGGGGGAAGGGTCCGATCACATTCACTTAGCAGAAAAGCCAACTTGAAGAAATAGCAATAAGTGAATGTTGTAGAGGACATAAACTCATATATATATATATATATATATATATATATATAGCCAATGAAGAACAATAACGGAAAGAGTGAAGACTTCAAAAAGGTTAAAGAAAATGAATAACTGAGGAATTTAAAAAATGAGGAAAAACTCAAATTGAAGATTTTCAACTTTTGTTGGTGGCGTGACCCACCGTATAAGAATGATGATTTCAGACACTGCGTACAATTGTCGTAGGGTTCTGAGAATCAATTTCTTCATTAATTTCTTCACACTTAGAGTGTTAGTCTTCATTGATTGAAGAAAAATGTTTCTTCGTGTGTTGCGCATCTAAGTCATCAATTTTGCATAAGTGTTAGGATGTGTGTCCTTTTCAAAGGACATTTAAAGATTCTAGGATATTTAGCTCACACCTCAACTTGCTAAATCTCTTCTCATCCAAGGGCTTTGTGAAGATATCGGCTAGCTGTTCTTCAGTCTTCACATGCTCAATAGAGATGTCGCCCTTCAACACATGATCACAAAGAAAATGATGACGAATCTGAATGTGCTTTGTCTTCGAGTGCAGAACTGGGTTATGAGCAATCTTGATGGCACTCTCATTGTCACAGTAGAGAGGCACAATCTTCATGTTGACGCCGTAGTCCTTGAGGGTTTGCTTCATCCACAGCAATTGAGCACAGCAAGAACCAGCAGCAATGTACTCAGCTTCATTAGTAGACAATGATACGCAGTTCTATTTCTTCGAGGACCAACAGACCAAGGATCGTCCAAGGAAATGGCATGTGCCTGACGTTGACTTGCGGTCCACACGATCACCAGCATAGTCAGAGTCCGAATATCCAATGAGATGAAAAGCCGAGCCCTTGGGATACCATAATCCAAGTGTTGGTGTGTGAGCTAGATATCGAAGAATATGCTTCACAGCCTTATGGTGTGATTCCTTCGGTGTAGCGTGAAATCGGGCACACATGCAAACGCTAAGCATAATATCTGGCCTAGATGCACATAAATACAATAAAGAACCAATCATGGAGCAGTATACCTTTTGATCAAAGTCAATACCATTTTCATCAGTGCATAGATGGCCATTTGTGGGCATAGGGATTTTGACGCCTTTGCAATCTTGCATGCCGAATTTCCTCAATACATCCTTAAGGTTTTTCTCCTGAGATATGAATATGCCATTGCGTTGTTGATGAATTTGAAGACCTAAGAAGAATTTCAATTCTCCCATCATAGACATTTCATATTCCTCCCTCATCATATAACCAAATTCATCAGTGTAACATTGGTCAGTACAGCCAAAAATGATATCATCAACATATATTTGACACACAAACAGTTCACCATCATAAGATTTAGTAAAAAGGGTTGGATCAAGTGAACCTGGTTTGAAGCCTTTCTTCATGAGGAATTCCTTCAAAGTATCATACCATGCCCGAGGGGCCTGCTTCAGGCCATAGAGGGCCTTATTGAGTCTGAAGACTTTGTCAGGATGCTTTGGATCTTCAAAACCTGGGGGTTGAGCAACATATACTTCTTCCTCAAGCTTACCATTGAGGAATGCACTTTTCACATCCATTTGATATAAGGTGATATTATGATGGTTAGCATAAGCAAGTAAAATGTGAATAGCCTCAAGTCTAGCAATAGGTGCAAAAGTTTCATCAAAATCAATTCCTTCAACCTGTGTGTAGACTTGAGCTACAAGCCGTGCCTTAGTCCTCAACACAAGGCCATTTTCATCTTGCTTGTTGCGGTAGATCCACTTTGTGCCAATGATATTGTGCTTGCGAGGATCTGGACGTTTGACCAGTTCCCAGACGTTGTTGAGATCGAATTGATGCAATTCCTCTTGCATAGCTTGAATCCACTCAGGCTTCAGAAATGCTTCATCTATCTTACTGGGCTCTGAGATAGAGACAAAAGCAAAGTGCCCACAAAAGTTAGACAAATGTGAAGCTCTTGAGCGTGTGAGAGGACCTGGAATGTTGATGTTCCTGACGATTTTCTCAATCTGCACTTCATTTGCGACGCGAGGATGAGCGGGTTGTCGTCGAGGAATTGGATCAGCATTTTCTTCAGCACCATTTTCCTCAGGTGCATCAGCATGACGTTCTTCACGTTCTGGAATGACTTCTTCAGTAGATTCTTGGTAGGAATGACATCCTCAGTAGCCTTGAACTTGATGGATTCCTCAGGTGATTTTTCATCTAGCACAGGAAGTAGGTGCTCTCTTTGCGAGCCATTAGTTTCATCGAACCGCACATCTATAGTTTCAACAACCTTGTGATGAACGTTGTTGAAGACTCTGTAGGTGTGCGAGTCCTTTCCGTAACCAAGCATAAAACCCTCATGTGCTTTCGGTGCAAATTTAGAATTGTGATGAGGATCTCTAATCCAACATTTAGCACCGAAGACTTTGAAATAACTCACATTGGGTTTCTTGTCAGTGAGGAGTTCGTACGCAGTCTTCTTGAAGAATTTGTGAAGATATACCCTATTGATGATGTGGCACGCAGTATCAATTGTCTCAATCCAGAAATGACGAGGCATCTTGTATTCATCAAGCATAGTGCGAGCCATCTCAACAAGAGTCTTGTTCTTGCACTCCGCGACGCTATTTTGCTGAGGAGTATAAGGAGCAGATAACTCATGAGTAATACCAAGTTCATCAAGATAGTCATCAAGACCAATATTCTTGAACTCAGTTCCATTGTCACTTCTGATGTGCTTGATCTTCACACCAAAGTTGGTTGAAGCCCTCGAGGAAAATCGTTTGAAGACTTCCTGCACTTCACTTTTGTAAGTGACAATATGTACCCATGTGTAACGAGAGTAGTCATCAACAATAAGAAATCCATATAGAGATGCTTCATTAGTGAATGCAGAGTAATGGTTAGGACCAAAACGATCCATGTGAAGCAATTCAAAAGGTCGAGTGGAAGTCATGATAGTCTTCGGTGGATGTATGGCCTTGGTCATCTTTCCAGCTTCACAGGCTCCGCACAAGTGATCCTTGAGGAATTTGACATTCTCAATGCCAATGACATGCTTCTTCTTGGCAAGCGTGTGCAAGTTCCTCATGCCAGCATGACCAAGTCGTCGATGCCATAGCCAGCCATATGAAGCTTTTGCAAGTAGACATATAGCTGGTTGAGGTCCTGTAGTGTGATGCCCGGATAGTTAAGCTACAGTAATTCCTGGTTAACGATGACACGTCACCGCGATTACTGTTGTTAAACTCACGATGATTCAATCCCGTTCGAAATCAAAAGTCAAAAACAAGTCAAATGGTAAGGATTTTCAAATATTAAAACTAAAATGTCTCGGTTGTGCCAAATAATGCATTGTGGTGAAGAAACCACACCTTTATAAAATAATTAAATGCTCTTAAGATAAGTAAAACAGTAGCTGAAACAATTATTTAAACGTCTCTTAAATGATTAAATTGTTAACCACTTTTTATAACTACAAAAATAATTGTGGCAGTGATATAACTACTATTACTAATTTAGGTGCTAACTATATGTTTTACAAAACTAAAAAAATTTGAAAGAATAAATAAACAGAAAGAAATTGAAAATTAAAAGAAAAAAATGAAAAAGATAAAACCCCCACCCCCTGGTCCAATTGGACCAGCCGGCCAACAAGCCACCATGGCCGGCCCAAAGCCCACCTAAATCCCCCTTAACCCTAGTCGATCGTGAGCCCAGCCTCCTGATCGATCCCCATCTCTCCTGATCCCCTCGCTCCTTGCCTCTTAATTTCCTCCTTGCGCCGCCACCCACAAGGGGAAGCGCTCGCGCTCTTGCTTGATCCCCCCTTCATGCTCGCTCTGTCGTGCCGCCCCGCAGCTCCTCCCGCTGTCCTCGCGCCATCGCCTAGATCTCCGCGCCCGACCGTGGCCGTTGCCTGCCGGCGTGCGTGTGTGCTCGCCTGAGCCACACGTCCACCCCCTTGTCACCGGCGGCCCCCGGGTCGTTGGTGTAACGCCCACGATGCGGCTATATCTCCCACGTGTCGAGTCACGACTTAGAGGCATAACCGCATAGTGGTTTTGTCGCAAGAAGGGTCATCTTCACACAATCCCATGTAATGAACAAGAATGGGATAAAGAGTTGGCTTACAATCGCCACTTCACACAATACATAAATATAATTCAATACATCATCCAAAATACAATCATATAGACCGACTACGGTCAAAATCCAGATGAAAATAAGACAACCCCAAATGCTAGATCCCCGATCGTCCCAACTGGGCTCCACTACTGATCATCAGGAAAAGACACATAGTAACGACCACGTTCCTCGTCGAACTCCCACTTGAGATCGACGCCATCATCTGCACTGGCATCGTCGGCACCTGCAACTGTTTTGGTAGAATCTGTGAGTCACGGGGACTCAGCAATCTCACACCCGCGAGATCAAGACTATTTAAGCTTATAGGACAAGGAGGTGCAAGAGGTGGAGCTGCAGCGGCAAAAGCATCTATGGTGACTAACTTGCGCAAATGAGAGCGAGAAGAGAAGCAACGGAACGGACGTCATCTAGCAATGATCAAGAAGTGATCCTGAACACCTACTTACGTCATTCATAACACAGACCGTGTTCACTTCCCGGACTCCGCCGAGAAGAGACCATCACGGCTACACACGCACTTGGTGTATTTTAATTGGGTCAAGTGACAAGTTATCTACAACCGGACATTAACAAATTCCCATCTGCCTCATAACCGCGGGCACGGCTTTCGAAAGATAATACCCTGCAGGGGTGTCCCAACTTAGCCCATCATAAGCTCTCACGGTCAACGAAGGATAAACCTTCTCCCGGAAAGACCCGATCAGTCTCGGAATCCCGGTTTACAAGACATCTCGACAATGGTAAAACAAGACCAGCAAAGCCACCCGAATGTGCCGACAAATCCCGATAGGAGCTGCACATATCTCGTTCTCAGGGCACACCGGATGAGACATCCTACGAGTAAAACCAGACCTCTTGTTTCCAGGAGGGGGCCCCGCAGTCTGCTTAGTTCGGACCAACACTCGAAGGAGCACTGGCCCGGGGGGGTTAAATAAGATGACCCTCGGGCTCGCGAAAACCCGGGGGAAAAGGTATAGGTCGCAAATGGTAAAACCAAGGTTGGGCCTTGCTGGAGGAGTTTTATTCAAGGCGAACTATCAAGGGGGTCCCATAAATCACCCGACCGCGTAAGGAACGCAAACTCAAGGAACATAATCCCGGTATAACAGTAACTAGGGCGGCAAGAGTGGAACAAAACACCAGGCATAAGGCCGAGCCTTCCACCCTTTACCAAAATATATAGGTGCATTAATTAAATAAGAGATATTGTGATATCCCAACATAACCATGTTCCGACATGGAACAAACTTCAACTTCACCTGCAACTAGCAACGCTATAAGAGGGGCTGAGCAAAAGCGGTAACTTAACCAAACAACGGTTTGCTAGGAAAGGATGGTTAGGGCTGACATGGCTAAAATGGGATTCATGATATAGCAAAAGATAGGTAGCGGAGCATGGCAATAGAGCGAACAACTAGCAAAGCAAAGATAGAAGTGATTTCGAGGGGTGGTCATCTTGCCTGCAAGATTCTCAGAGTTGTCGAAAGCTTAATCCTCGTAAGCGTACTCGACAGGTTCCTCGTTCACGAACTCGTCTCCTGGATCTACCCAAGACAAGAACACAAACAAACGGAACCACAATCAACAACGAGAAATGCGCAAGCAACATGATGCAAAACATGTATGATATGCAAGATATGATATGCGATGCGTATGCGTGCTCCGGAAGGAAAATGATGAACATGGCAGTAACTTGGCAAACCAAGCATGCCACTGGAAAGATGAGATGATTTCGGTCGAAATCGATATAAAGATCACCGGAATCGGATGCACGGTTTGCAAATGGCAAGCAAAACAAGAATGACACTAATCTGCGATAAATAGCAAGATAGCACTTAAAATACAACAAGTAACAATGCTACAGCACCCCAACATAGCAACAAAGCACATGGCAGTAAACTACAGGAGATGCTTGACAAAAGATGAACACTGAGGTATGGCTAGTTCACAACATATCAAGCTCAAACAAGCATGGCAAAAGTGCAAAAGATTACAGGTTCACAGACTTAGTGAAAAACTGGACATGGCAGAAATCAGTATCAGGTAGCAATGTTCAGAGCACGAAATCAACATGCTACAGGAACTTAACATAGAAAAGCAAGGCATGTCAGTGTTCTACTAAAAGCACATGACAAAAGTCCCCTACTGACCATAAGCCAAAAAGGACCGGAAGATATGATGGCAAGCATGTAAACATAGCAAGTTTCGTTATCAGGTTTCAGACTTAGCAGAAAACAGAGCATGGCAGGAAAAATAATATGTAGGCCTCTTTGTGAGCTTGATGCACTCACTACAGAGCAACGCATGACAAACCAAGCATACCTACAGCAAGATGGCATGTTTATGAAGCTATCCATGGCAAGAACAATTGCATAGCATGTATGGATTAACTACAATAAGCTTGGCAAGATTGCAAATCTTGTCAAGAATCTGCCAGAAATATTTTATAGCAAAAGTAGAGCAAGATTGAGTCATGCTATGGCACTCTATAATTGCAAACAATTGGAGGAATGGATCAATTACAACTATAGCTACAAGACATCCTTATTGAACATCTCCAAAATATGCATGCATCTCTCTGTAGCATCAAGTTTACATGGCAAAAAAGTTACAGCAGACGAGGACTTACTTTGCATGCTTGTGCTAGTCACCACAAAGATCACAAAAATACATGGACTACACCACTGGAAATATGGCATGTCATACTTCAAAACACATGTAGAGCTCATGCTCAAAAGATGCACAGAATAAATGATACAAAAATGACAAATCTCCAAGTTCTGCTAAGAACCAGAGAATAACAGCAACTAGCCCTCTTCCAACGAAGATTTGGGCATCAAGATGACCTCTAATGAACATGGTGCAATTGAACAAAATGAATAGCATCATGAGGCGAACAATTTTACATATTATACGCGCGAATCGGAGCTACATGCACAGAGTTATCGCATCTTGAATAGGAGCACATGCTGATGAAATTAAGGACTTAGAAGAAAAACCTGGATCGCGAGAAAAAGTCAACGTACGGTGGAGTTGGATCTGGATCGAGCTGTTCGCTCGAGCTCGGGCTCGGGCCGATGGCGCTCGGGCTCCGGTGGCCGGAGCTCGCCGGAGGGAGGAAGGAGGGCGGCGCGAGGGCGGCGGAGGAGGAGAGGACGCCGCGGGGGAGCGGCGGCGCCGGCGGCGGCGGGCGACGCGGGGC